>NC_080651.1:12322480-12552480 GCF_027579445.1 Ammospiza nelsoni | reverse complement strand
CCCTAACCCTAACCCTAACCCTAACCCTAACCCTAACCCTAACCCTAACCCTAACCCTAACCCTAACCCTAACCCTAACCCTAACCCTAACCCTAACCCTAACCCTAACCCTAACCCTAACCCTAACCCTAACCCTAACCCTAACCCTAACCCTAACCCTAACCCTAACCCTAACCCTAACCCTAACCCTAACCCTAACCCTAACCCTAACCCTAACCCTAACCCTAACCCTAACCCTAACCCTAACCCTAACCCTAACCCTAACCCTAACCCTAACCCTAACCCTAACCCTAACCCTAACCCTAACCCTAACCCTAACCCTAACCCTAACCCTAACCCTAACCCTAACCCTAACCCTAACCCTAACCCTAACCCTAACCCTAACCCTAACCCTAACCCTAACCCTAACCCTAACCCTAACCCTAACCCTAACCCTAACCCTAACCCTAACCCTAACCCTAACCCTAACCCTAACCCTAACCCTAACCCTAACCCTAACCCTAACCCTAACCCTAACCCTAACCCTAACCCTAACCCTAACCCTAACCCTAACCCTAACCCTAACCCTAACCCTAACCCTAACCCTAACCCTAACCCTAACCCTAACCCTAACCCTAACCCTAACCCTAACCCTAACCCTAACCCTAACCCTAACCCTAACCCTAACCCTAACCCTAACCCTAACCCTAACCCTAACCCTAACCCTAACCCTAACCCTAACCCTAACCCTAACCCTAACCCTAACCCTAACCCTAACCCTAACCCTAACCCTAACCCTAACCCTAACCCTAACCCTAACCCTAACCCTAACCCTAACCCTAACCCTAACCCTAACCCTAACCCTAACCCTAACCCTAACCCTAACCCTAACCCTAACCCTAACCCTAACCCTAACCCTAACCCTAACCCTAACCCTAACCCTAACCCTAACCCTAACCCTAACCCTAACCCTAACCCTAACCCTAACCCTAACCCTAACCCTAACCCTAACCCTAACCCTAACCCTAACCCTAACCCTAACCCTAACCCTAACCCTAACCCTAACCCTAACCCTAACCCTAACCCTAACCCTAACCCTAACCCTAACCCTAACCCTAACCCTAACCCTAACCCTAACCCTAACCCTAACCCTAACCCTAACCCTAACCCTAACCCTAACCCTAACCCTAACCCTAACCCTAACCCTAACCCTAACCCTAACCCTAACCCTAACCCTAACCCTAACCCTAACCCTAACCCTAACCCTAACCCTAACCCTAACCCTAACCCTAACCCTAACCCTAACCCTAACCCTAACCCTAACCCTAACCCTAACCCTAACCCTAACCCTAACCCTAACCCTAACCCTAACCCTAACCCTAACCCTAACCCTAACCCTAACCCTAACCCTAACCCTAACCCTAACCCTAACCCTAACCCTAACCCTAACCCTAACCCTAACCCTAACCCTAACCCTAACCCTAACCCTAACCCTAACCCTAACCCTAACCCTAACCCTAACCCTAACCCTAACCCTAACCCTAACCCTAACCCTAACCCTAACCCTAACCCTAACCCTAACCCTAACCCTAACCCTAACCCTAACCCTAACCCTAACCCTAACCCTAACCCTAACCCTAACCCTAACCCTAACCCTAACCCTAACCCTAACCCTAACCCTAACCCTAACCCTAACCCTAACCCTAACCCTAACCCTAACCCTAACCCTAACCCTAACCCTAACCCTAACCCTAACCCTAACCCTAACCCTAACCCTAACCCTAACCCTAACCCTAACCCTAACCCTAACCCTAACCCTAACCCTAACCCTAACCCTAACCCTAACCCTAACCCTAACCCTAACCCTAACCCTAACCCTAACCCTAACCCTAACCCTAACCCTAACCCTAACCCTAACCCTAACCCTAACCCTAACCCTAACCCTAACCCTAACCCTAACCCTAACCCTAACCCTAACCCTAACCCTAACCCTAACCCTAACCCTAACCCTAACCCTAACCCTAACCCTAACCCTAACCCTAACCCTAACCCTAACCCTAACCCTAACCCTAACCCTAACCCTAACCCTAACCCTAACCCTAACCCTAACCCTAACCCTAACCCTAACCCTAACCCTAACCCTAACCCTAACCCTAACCCTAACCCTAACCCTAACCCTAACCCTAACCCTAACCCTAACCCTAACCCTAACCCTAACCCTAACCCTAACCCTAACCCTAACCCTAACCCTAACCCTAACCCTAACCCTAACCCTAACCCTAACCCTAACCCTAACCCTAACCCTAACCCTAACCCTAACCCTAACCCTAACCCTAACCCTAACCCTAACCCTAACCCTAACCCTAACCCTAACCCTAACCCTAACCCTAACCCTAACCCTAACCCTAACCCTAACCCTAACCCTAACCCTAACCCTAACCCTAACCCTAACCCTAACCCTAACCCTAACCCTAACCCTAACCCTAACCCTAACCCTAACCCTAACCCTAACCCTAACCCTAACCCTAACCCTAACCCTAACCCTAACCCTAACCCTAACCCTAACCCTAACCCTAACCCTAACCCTAACCCTAACCCTAACCCTAACCCTAACCCTAACCCTAACCCTAACCCTAACCCTAACCCTAACCCTAACCCTAACCCTAACCCTAACCCTAACCCTAACCCTAACCCTAACCCTAACCCTAACCCTAACCCTAACCCTAACCCTAACCCTAACCCTAACCCTAACCCTAACCCTAACCCTAACCCTAACCCTAACCCTAACCCTAACCCTAACCCTAACCCTAACCCTAACCCTAACCCTAACCCTAACCCTAACCCGGTACCCTAACCCGGTACCCTAACCCGGTACCCTAACCCGGTACCCTAACCCGGTACCCTAACCCTAACCCGGTACCCTAACCCGGTACCCTAACCCGGTACCCTAACCCGGTACCCTAACCCTAACCCGGTACCCTAACCCGGTACCCTAACCCGGTACCCCCAACCCTAACCCTAACCCTAACCCGGTACCCCAACCCTAACCCGGTACCCCAACCCTAACCCGGTACCCCAACCCTAGTACTCCTGAAGAAAATGAGTACTCTGGAAAATTGAGTACTCCAGAAAAACAAGTACTTTGGAAAAAATGGGTACTCTGGAAAAAAACATACTCCTTAAAATATGAGTACTCTGGAGAAAAAGGTACTCCTGAAAAAATGGTACTCTGTGGAAAGAAATACTCCTGACAAAATGATACTCTGGAAAAAATGGTACTCAGGTGAAAAAGGTACTCCTGAAAACCCTAGTACTTAGGGTTAGGGGCTAGGGTTAGGGTTAGGGTTAGGGATTGGGTCTAGGGTTGGGGTTAGGGTTAGGGCTTGGGGTTAGGGTTGGGGATGAGATGTTGGGGTTAGGGTTAGGGTTAGGTCAGGGAAAGGGGGACGGGGGTGGCAACAGCTGGGGGAGGACTAATTAGGGTTAGGTCAGGGAAAGGGGGATGGGGGTGGAAACAGCTGGGGGAGGACTAGTTAGGGTTAGGTCAGGGAAAAGGGGATGTGGATGGCGCTAATTATTAGGGGTTGGGGTCTGAATCCTGGATAAAAACAACCCTAATTGTTAAAATTAATCGGTAAAACTAACCCTGATCCAAGATGGCGGCCCCCACGCGGTCACGTGATGGTTTTCTAAGATGGCGGCGTCCATGCTGTCACGTGGTTTCCGGCAACAACATGGCGGCCTCCAGCGGTAACTTCCGGCAACAACATGGCCGCGCCCAGAGGTAACTTCCGGCAACAACATGGCCGCGCCCAGAGGTTACTTCCGGCAACAACATGGCCGCGCGCAGAGGTAACTTCCGGCAACAACATGGCGGCGCCCGGGGCTGGCTTCCGGTAACAACAAGATGGCGGCGCCCAGGAGAGCACGTGGTATTGGGACAATATGGCGGCCCCCATGGGAATGACGTCACTTCCGGTAAAAATGGCGGCGGCCGGGACCGGGTTTTTTTTCTGGGTTTGGGCTGGTTTTTGGGGGTTGCCGAGGGCAACGGTGGCCGTGGAATGCTACTCTGGTTCGCGTGCGGCCGGCGGTGTGGCGGGGGGTGGGTTCTGGGGCGGGGGGTGGGTGCTGGGATTTCGATCGGGCAGTAGCAGGGACGGCTATGCCCCGGGGGGTCCTTCGTGAGGTGTGTCGCTCTCGTGACGTCACGTGGTAGTGTTGTGCATGCAGTGTGGCGCTGTGGACGGCAGGGGGCGCAGTCATGGGGTGGTGTAATTGCACTAAGGGGAACCGGACAGCAGGGGGCGCTGCTCTTTCAGCGATGGGGTGGACAACAGGGGGTGGGGGGGGACAAACAGGGGGCGGGTGCTTGGGTACTGGGGGATGGCAGCTAGGGGTGGGTGCTTGGTGACTGGGGATGTGTGCAGGGGTGGGGGGCAGCTGGGGGTAGGGGGACTAATTACCGGGTGAGTGTTTGGGTACTGGGGGAGGTGGCAGCTGGGTAGGGGGGACTAAGTAGGGGGCGGGACTGCCTCGGGGTGGGTGTTTGGGTACTGTGGGTGGTGCCTGGGCATAGCTGTGTCAGGCTTGATTGGTGACAGCTGGGGGTACTAATTAGGAGTGGGTGTGGTTCCTATATACTATATATAAAAAGAAGAAAAACTATATGTCTGGTGCAGCAGTAGAAAATTTCAGGCTCCCGGGGAGTAAATGCTTTGTTTTATAATTTTTTTTTTTTTTTTTTTTGCTTTACTCCCAGGGAGCCTGAAAGTTTCTACTGCTGCTTTTTTTAAACTAAAGCTAGAAAGGAAAACAAAGTTAGAAATAGAGAGAGAGAGAGAGAGACAGAGAGAGAGAGAAAAGAAAGAAGAGACAGAAAAAAAAGAGATAGAGACACAGAAGAAAAAAGTCAGAGAGAGAAATAGAAAGAGAGAAAAGAAAAATGGAGACAAGAGAGAGCAAAGACAAAGAGAAAAGAAAGAAGATAGAGAAAAAGAAAGGAGAGAAGAGAGAGAGAAAAAGACAAAAAGACAGAGACAAAAAGACAGAGACAAAAAGACAGAGACAGAAGAAAAGACAGAAAAAAAGAAGACAGAGGAGAAGAAAACACAGAGAGAGAAACAAAGACAGAGACAGAAAAGAAAAGGAGGGTGGAAAAACTGAAGAACAGGAGTTAGAAAGGAAAAAAAAAAGTGGTTAGGATTAGAGTTAAGCAAAAACTCAGGGTAGAGTGAAAAAGGAAAAGACTAAGAGCAAAAAAAGACAAACCAAGGAAAAGGAGAACACAGACAGAAAAAGAAGCAGGAAGAGCACAGGTGAAAGTTACAAAGGAAAAGAAATAGAGGTGAAAAGTAGAGAGAGAAAAAAAACAGTTACAGAAGCAAGACAGAATCAGAAAGAGTGAGAAACAGACACAAAGGGTGGGAGACAGATGGAAGTGAAGTTAAAAATAGAGAAGGAAAGTAAGGAGCAAAAGGAAGAAACACAGAGGAAAGAAATTACAAAACCACACCAAAAAGACAGGAGCCGTGGGGGGAGGGGGGGTTTAGGGAAGGACAGGGGGTATCTTTATTGGGGTGATTCAACTTTATTACATGAAATCAGCAACAGACATAGAAACAGTGTATACAAATGCAAGCGCAGATACAATCCATACACACAACAATAAAATCTTATTCACATACAAAGCAATACAAAGCAATACAAAGCAATACAAAGCAATACAAAGCAATACAAAGCAATACAAAGCAATACAAAGCAATACAAAGCAATACAAAGCAATACAAAGCAATACAAAGCAATACAAAGCAATACAAAGCAATACAAAGCAATACAAAGCAATACAAAGCAATACAAAGCAATACAAAGCAATACAAAGCAATACAAAGCAATACAAAGCAATACAAAGCAATACAAAGCAATACAAAGCAATACAAAGCAATACAAAGCAATACAAAGCAATACAAAGCAATACAAAGCAATACAAAGCAATACAAAGCAATACAAAGCAATACAAAGCAATACAAAGCAATACAAAGCAATACAAAGCAATACAAAGCAATACAAAGCAATACAAAGCAATACAAAGCAATACAAAGCAATACAAAAAGACTGATAACCTTTTGCTATTTACATTACATGTTAATTTATGCTTACATGAAACCCAAAACAACAAAACCACAGAAAAAACAAACACTCACCTACCACAGACACTCCCTTCAAACAGCACACAAACCCACCAGCCCTCGCACCAAAACTACTAAATTAAACCCCAAAAACCATAGGTCCTAGGGAACGTGGTTCCCAGGAGGCCCCAAAAAAATCCTCCTGCCTGACGAAAACCCCGGTCCCTGGCCGTTCCGTGCCCAAACTTTGGCGATGAACGTCGCCTCGCGGACCGACCGGGACCGAGGAAAAAAAAACCCAGCCGGGGGGAAAAAAAAAAACCCCCCCGGCTGGGGATTTTTTATTCTAAATTTAAAAATGAGTTGAAAAACCTGAAAAGCAAACAGCATACAACGTTACAACCCTACAGCCCTTCGACACGCACACAAACCCACACGGACTCTCACCTCAACCGCTCTGCTAACCCTCAGCACACATTCACGCCGCTCCTCGGGAACGTGGCTCCCGGGAGCCTCCAAAAAATCCTCCTGCCTGACGAAAACCCCGGTCCCTGGCCGTTCCGTGCCCAAACTTTGGCGATGAACGTCGCCTCGCGGACCGACCGGGACCGAGGAAAAAAAAACCCAGCCGGGGGGAAAAAAAAAAAAACCCCCCGGCTGGGGATTTTTTATTCTAAATTTAAAAATGAGTTGAAAAACCTGAAAAGCAAACAGCATACAACGTTACAACCCTACAGCCCTTCGACACGCACACAAACCCACACGGACTCTCACCTCAACCGCTCTGCTAACCCTCAGCACACATTCACGCCGCTCCTCGGGAACGTGGCTCCCGGGAGCCTCCAAAAAATCCTCCTGCCTGACGAAAACCCCGGTCCCTGGCCGTTCCGTGCCCAAACTTTGGCGATGAACGTCGCCTCGCGGACCGACCGGGACCGAGGAAAAAAAAACCCAGCCGGGGGGAAAAAAAAAAAAACCCCCCCGGCTGGGGATTTTTTATTCTAAATTTAAAAATGAGTTGAAAAACCTGAAAAGCAAACAGCATACAACGTTACAACCCTACAGCCCTTCGACACGCACACAAACCCACACGGACTCTCACCTCAACCGCTCTGCTAACCCTCAGCACACATTCACGCCGCTCCTCGGGAACGTGGCTCCCGGGAGCCTCCAAAAAATCCTCCTGCCTGACGAAAACCCCGGTCCCTGGCCGTTCCGTGCCCAAACTTTGGCGATGAACGTCGCCTCGCGGACCGACCGGGACCGAGGAAAAAAAAACCCAGCCGGGGGGAAAAAAAAAAAAACCCCCCGGCTGGGGATTTTTTATTCTAAATTTAAAAATGAGTTGAAAAACCTGAAAAGCAAAAGTCACACACACAAGGTTAAATCCACTCACCCTGTGCTCACACACAGAGAGACAAGCAGACACAGACAAACACAGCCATGTGCTCTCACACACTCTTCCCACTTACACGCTCGCTGCAGCCCTTACCTGCAACGCTGAAGAACGTGCTTCAACACATTTTCTGGCTGCCCCTCCCTGACATCAAATGGTAGATTAGGGAAATCGGTAGCCTCGGGGACCTGTGAGACAACAAAAAGTGGTCAACAAGTGCCAATCTGACAGCCAGGAATTGTCCCCGCTCTGAACCAGTAAGTCTTCTACCCAAAATCCCACAAAACACAGATCAACAGGAAAATTTCTATAACTGTTCCACCTAACTGTGACTAGCTGCCAGGGCAGGGCAGCTCCGACCATAAGTGGTACAACATAGGTACACACAATATAAGCCAATGCATACAGTGCAAGTACAGACAATATAAGGCAATGCACTTACGTACATTTTAAGCACATACAGTATAAGCCAACACAGGTACATGCAACGTAACTACATACAGTATAAGCCAACACAGGTACATGCAACGTAACTACATACAGTATAAGCCAACACAGGTACATACAGTATAAGCCAACATAGGTACATACAGTATAAGTACATACAGTATAAGCCAACATAGGTACATACAGTATAAGCCAACATAGGTACATACAGTATAGGTACATACAGTATAAGCCAACATAGGTACATACAGTATAGGTACATACAGTATAAGCCAACATAGGTACATACAGTATAAGTACATACAGTATAAGCCAACACAGGTACATACAGTAAAAGCCAACACAGGTACATGCAACATAACTACATACAGTATAAGCCAACACAAGTACATACAATATAAGCCAACACAAGTACATACAACATAAGCACATACAATATAAGCCAACACAGGTACACGCAATATAGGTAGATAGATACAATATAAAACAGGACTTAAGATAACTCTGCAAGATGAATTCCTGAGACCTATACCCTTTCTCAAGATGGAACCTATAGAACTACTGCAGTCACGTGAGGAGGGTATAAGACACCGCTCTACAAGTCCAAGAAAATGTCATGGAGAAAAAAGGCACTACCAAAGCTGGTAGTGACAAGGAAGACTGATGAGAACATCTGTAATCCTACCTGGCTCAAAGAGTAAAAATGTAAACAGGGCAGAATAAGGAAGATCCAGAAAGGAACATGAGTCGAATATAGGCAATATGGCACAGAACAGTGCCGACAAAGCGTCGAGATGTAAGAAAGGCCTTATGACGTCAAAGACAATGGACACAGACTACGTAACACAGACACGGACGACCTAACGGACGCAGATGACCTAACACAAAGACAAGTGGGAACTTTCCCCTTAGGGATCTGAGACTGCAAACGCAAGGTGAGCCACAGGCTGATGATGCCAAAGGAAAGGAAGCCCTATGATGATGGCACGTGATGATGAAATGTAGCTCGCAAAAAGAAGTTAGTGTCAAAGCAGTTAGGAAGACGCTCGAGACGCTCAGCAAGCCTAGAGAAGGAAGCGGATGGCTGGATGACCATGGCGACAGCTCCGTACCCGAAGGCGAGCCCCTCGGGGGAAAGAGCCGTGACTATGCTGACTCGAGGAAGGCTGACGACGCAAAGTTCACGAGAACGTGGAGATGGGTCGGAACTGCCCTGCCCGGCAAAGGCTCTGGTGAGGCTGAGGACAAACCCTCTCTCTTTAATTCCAGAGAGCCCGGCCCGCTACAGACCTCTCCGCTAAGCTGACATGAAACTGCCCCCTGTGATAGTAAAGGCTTTTCCCATTCTCCCAACCCCTGGCCCCGACACTTAGCTTTTGGAAGACGAGCGGACAAAATGCATCCTCGGTCGGACGTGGACGTTGAGATGTTCTCAATGTGTGTGCTTCGGTGCTGCCGCTTCCAAGCTGTGACTACGAGCCTCCTCAGGGTACCTAAGACGCAACAGAAAACGTGACTATTGCCCTCAAAACCAGTAATCCCCTGGACTCCTCCGCACCCCTGCCCCAGCTCACCTCAAAACTTGATTTGACTCCGGAGGCTGCCCAGAAGATACCTGCAAAAAGAAAATGTACCCGCTTAGCATGCTGCTGCATAACGCTCCCCTATGAGTCAGCCTGCCTAAACACCGACTCACCTGCCCTCCTCTGTTCCTTGGTCATGCTTAGGGCAGCGACAGCACCTGCAAAGAAACAAAGCAAAAAAGCATGCTGAGATACTGTGAAAACACAACCTCCCTACTGGGACAAGTATGCCACACCGATACCTTAAGCTTGCACCCACCTGGCATGAGCATGCTCGGCCAGGATAGATCACAAGTGGACCACCTAAAATAACAAAAAAAAAAAAAAAAAAAAAAAAAAAAAAAAAAAAAAAAAAGAGGAGAGTTAGAGCTGCACCAGAAACTGAGACCTCAGCAATAAAACTGCTTGTGCACGCTACGCAATGCTCACCTTGCCCACTGGCCTGGACTGCAGCTCTCTGCCTTGACTTCCTAAAAGGAAAGGCAACAGAGCTGTGACAGCCATCATTTATGCTTCCTCTACCAAGGAAAACAGTGACTGACCTGCTTGGGGGAATCCCCTCACCCGGGATGGGGGGCTCTGCCCTGGATTTTATCCTTCTGCATCTGAAAGAGAGTTAGGACAAAAGTCAAAGGGCTGCAGGATAACTTATGGGCTCCAGTCATCTCGTGCCCATCTACAAATCCCATCTAGGGTCCAACTACACCCCACATTACCAATTACAAGCCCCCGAGATGCCTCCGATTGCGCCAGGCTATGGGGCGGGGCAGGGCAGAGCAGCTCCAGCACAAATCTGTGCAGACACCCGTGACACGGGACAGGACGTGACAAACAACGGGGACAAAACACACACAGAAACCTCTAGGCAAGGAAAATGACTGCAAGGACTGAGAGGATGCAAAATGAGATGACCAAGGTGAGACTGATGGTGAGCTGATCAGGCTCAGAGATCCCTGGAAAAAGAAGATGCTAAACTCAATGATTCGGTCCAAGAACTGCAAAGATCAATGCCCAGGAGCCCTAGAGTCACAATGCTCTACCTGAGCTCACATTCTCACAAGTCCTAATCAGCCATAATGGAACCTTACAGGGTGCAGTTGTCCATACAGCTGACAACAAGACCTGAAAAGACATCTGACGGGATGCTTCTAAAAAGAGATGCAATTCTGATGCCTGTCTGGGCTCCCGGGTCAAGAGTTCCGTGGCACGGGTGCCAGGGCAAAGAACGCTGAGATCACGGATGCTAGGAAAGGTTTCTGAGAGGCCCCTCAGAGGGCTAAGATCACAGACATGACATATCCACATAACACACAACACACAAAAGACAAGTGACACGAGACACACCGGGACTGCTCTGCCCTGCTGCCCGGCTCAGCACCGTAACCAAAACTGAGACTTTGCTTTTATGAAGCCTAAGGGGCCACATCTTGCCTACCCTCATCTCCAGAGCCAATTCAAACCCCCCACCCTGGGAGTCTGACCTAGCACCCCACTTTCATCCCCTCTGTGGTTCATAGCCCTCTACTTATCTCTCAGACATCTGGGGATGCTGGTCCGTATCGGGTGCAAAGGAAGGCCGCCTCACCGGCTGGGGAGTTCCTGCTGCCACCGGGCTGTTGTCTCAGACAGCTAGATTAAAGAAAACCAAACATCGGTGCCTGATCTTGGCACCGCATCGGCCAAAACCCACAAGCCTGCTACTCACCATTCTCCTAACAATGGCCGATCTCCTGGAGTCACACACGTCAGCCATGCTCAGACACCGATGCCAGCATCACAGAGTACACCTGCATGAAGAGAACAGGAGATGATGTGGGATTGCTGAAAACTGAGTGGACCCTCGCTCCTCATCCCTACTTGCCCGACTCACCGCAATTCCTCGGCGGTTCCCGACAGCTACCCGGAAGACAGGGCTGACGAGGGCAGCGAAACCGGTCCATCTTCTGGTGGGGGATGGCAGCTTGACGTGCTCAGAGCGGCTTGACTAAGACACAAAAACAAGAATAGAGACTTAGACTTGCCCCAGGAACTGAGACCTCAGCAACAATGAAGGCTACTGGCCACTGCTCACCTTGCCTTCTTGAACTTGACTGCTGAGATCCAGCTATGCTTCCTAAAAATAAAGACAAAGAACAGACCTGTAACAGGGTCACACTTGCCACACACCCTGCACAGACAAATGGTGACTGACCTGATTTCGGGAACCCCCTCACACACGATAGGGTGCGCAGCCATGGATGCGATGCACCCGCACCTGAAAGAAAGTAAGAACATAGGTCAAACACCAGCAGGATAACTCAAAAGCTGCAGAAACCTTCTATCAACCTAGGAATATCATCTAGAGTCCAACTACACCCAACATTACAAATTCCAAGTCCCCAGGACTGGTCCTATTGCACCAGGCTAGGCAACAGGGCAGAGCAGCTCCGCTACAAATGTGTGCGGACACCCGTGACACAGGACAGACGGGACAGGACAAACAATGGGCACAACACACGGACAGAAATCTCTTGGCAAGGAAAATGGCTGCAAGGACTGAGAGAATGCAAAAGGAGATGACCGAGCTGACAGCAATGGTGAGCTGACGAGGCTCAGAGAGCCCTGGAAGAAGAAGATGCAAACTGAATGACTTATTCCAAGAACAGCACAGATGGATGCCTAAGAATCCTACAGTCAGAATCCTCTACCTAACCTCAGATAATCACAAGTCCTAATCCACCACAATGGATCCAGGTGGGGCACAGCTGTCCGCACAGCTCACAACAAGACCTAAAAAGACATCAGATGGGATGCTTCCAAAGAGGGAAGAGAGTCTGATGCCTGTCTGAGCTCCCAGATCAGAAGTTCTATGGCCTGCGTGCCAGACCAGGGAATGCAGAGATCACAGATGCAAAGAATGATGCCAGGGTTTCTGACAGGACCCTCAAAGGGCTAAGGTACAACACATGAGATACACAAACAACACACGAGGCACAACAGACAAGTGACACAAGACACACCGGGACTGCTCTGCCGTGCACACCTCAGCACCGTGATCAAAAGTGAGTTGGCTTTTATGGGGCCTAAGGGGCCACTTCATAAACACCCCCCACCTACAAAGCGGACTCAAAAACCCCTCCCGGTAATTCCCAAACCGGCACCCTGCTTTCATCCCCTCTGCGGGTCACATCCCTCTACTTATCTGAGACATTGGGGTATGCTGGTCCCTGTCAGGTGCAATAAAAAGCCACCTCGTTGGCTGGGAAGGTCCTGCTGGCACTGGGCTGGTGTCTCTCAGACATGTGTATTAAAGAAAACGAAACGTCACTGCCTGACCGTGGCACCCCATTGCCCAAAACCCCACCAGTCTGCTACTCACAGTGCTCCTAGGAATGCCCGGCGGCTCAGGCTACGCGCTTCGCGCACGCTCAGAGACCGAGGCCGTAGTCACAGGGGACACCTGGATTAAGAGAGAATAAGGTGATTTGGCACAGCTGAAACCTGAGCGAACCCTCGCTCCTCCTCCCTACTTCCACCGCTCACCAAAACATCTTGGCAGTTGCCAAAGGCCACGCAGATAGCGCCATTAAATACAGAAGTTCAGGGCTTCATCACCGGGTCCTGTAACACATGCGCAGGACTCGCATCTGCAGGAGACCCAGTGCGTGAGCCGGGTGGCGACGGGGGCTTGGCCTGCTCCAAGTAGATTGCCTAAAGCACACCAATGAGAATGAAAACTTAGAACTGCATCACCAATTGAGAGCTGAACAATAACAACTACTTCTCTCTACTGCTCACCTTGACTGCTGGAATCCAGATTGACTTCCTAAAAAGAAAAACAAAGAACAGAGCTGTAACAGAGTCATCGGAACACTTCCGCTGCTGAGACAAATGATGCCTCACCTGCTTGTGGGAATCCCCTCACCCTGGATGGGGCCCTCGGGCACTGATTTAATCCATCTGAATCTGGAAAAAAAGTTAGGACAAGAGTCAAACTGCTGCAGGATAACTGATGAGCTCCAGACATCCTGTGTCCATCTACAAATCCCATCTAGGATCAAACTACACCCCACATTACACATCCCAAGCCCCCAGGACTTGTCCTATCGCACCAGGCTATGCGGCAGGGCAGAGCAGCTCCGGCCCAAATGTGTGCTGACACCCGTGACACAGGAAAGACAGGACAGGACAAACAAAGGGCACAACCCACAGACAAAAATCTCTTGGCAAGGAAAATGGCTGCAAGGACTGAGAGAATGCAAAAGGAGATGACTGACTTGACACTGAAGGTCAGCTGCTGAGACTCAGAGAACCCTGGAAGAAGAAGCAGCTAACTCAATGATTTATTGCAAGAACAGCAAAGAGGGATGCCTAGAAATCTAATGGTCAGAATCCTCTACCTAACCTCATATATTACAAGTCCTAATCCACCACAATGGATCCAGGTGGGACATAGCTGTCCATACAGCTCAGAACAAGACCTAAAAAGAGACCACATGGAATGCTTCCAAACAGAGAAGAGAGTCTGATGCCTGTCTGAGCTCCCGAGTCAGAAGTTCTATGGCCTGCGTGCCAGCCCAAGGAATGCACAGATCACAGATGCTACCAATGATGCCAAGGTTTCCGACAGGCCTGCCTAAAGTAAGACATGGCATACAAAAACAACACATAATGCACAACAGACAAGTGACCCGAGACACACCGGGACTGCTCTGCCCTGCACACGTCATCACAGTAATCAAATGTGAGACTTGGCTATTATGGGGCCAAAGAAGCCATTTAATGAACAACCCACACCTCCAAATTGGACTCAAAAACCCCTCCCAGTAATTCCCAAAACACCACCCCACTGTCATCCCCTCCCCAGGTCGCAGCCCTCTACTTATCTCTCAGACATCAGGGGATGCCGGCCCCTGTCAGGTGCAAAGAAAGGCCACCTCGTCAGCTGGGAAGGTCCTGCTGGCACTGCGCTGGTGCCTCTCAGACAGCTATAATAAAGAGAACCAAACATCAGTGCCTGATCTTGGCACCGCATGGGCAAAGAATTATGTGGGCCAGATACCAGCCAGGCAGCTACTTGCCCACTCCTGAGTGTGCCTGGCTCCTTCAGGCTCCAGCTTCATCCCGATTCCCAGGCGGTGGCCTTCATTAGTGGTGGCACCTGGCTTAGAGAAAGGCAAAGTTAAATGGCATTTCTGTGAGTGCAGTGGAGGACCTTGGATGCTGTAAGACATGGGAACGCCTCTGTTAGGCTTCTGAGAAGCCTTGTGTAGGGGGGCCCTCAAATAAACACCCTTTCTCACCCTGCTGCCTGCAAACCCCCTCCCAAGAACTCCTAAACTGGATACCTGATCACCCTCCCTCTCCCAGTCACAATCCTCAACTCACCTGAAGCCTCAAACATCATCCTTGACACTGGGCAGATCCCTCTTGTGACACGATGAATCTGCTGAAAAATCATTATGCCTAAGAGCTGAGCAATAACAGCTACTTCTCTCCGCTGCTCACCTTGGCTGCTGGTATCCAGATTGACTTCCTAAAAAGAAAGACAAAGACCAGAGCTGTAACAGAGTCACCATACACACTTCTGCTGCAGAGACAAATGGGGCCTTACCTCCTTGGGGGAATCCCCTCACCTGGGATGGGGCCCTCTGGCACAGATTTAAGCCATCTGAACCTGAAAAAAAAATTAGGACAAGAGTCAAAAAGTTGCATGATAACTGAAGAGCTCCAGACATCCTATGTCCATCTACAAATCCCATCTAGAGTCCAAGTACACCCCACATTACAAACTTCAAGTCCCTGGGATTCTCCTATTGCAGCTGGCTATGTGGCAGGGCAGAGCAGCCCCATCCCAAATGTGTGCTGACACCCGTGACACAGGACAGACCAGACGTGACAAACAAAGGACACAAGACACAGACAGAAATCTCTTGGCAAGGAAAACAGCTGCAAGGACTGAGAGAATGCAAAACAAGATGACGGAGCTGAAACCGATGGTGAGCTGATGAGGCTCAGAGAACCCCGAAGGAAGAGGATGCTAAACTGAATTCTTTCTTCCAAGAACTGCAAAGATGGATGCCTAGGAATCCTACAATCAGAAGCCTCTACCTAACTTCGTATTATTACAAAGTCCTAATCCACCATAATGGATCCTGGTGGGGCATAGCTGTCCATACAGCTGAAAACAAGACCTGAAAAGACAACTGACTGGATGCTTCTAAACAGAGAACTTTTGACTGGGGAGCTCAGACAGGTTTCAGAATTGCATCTATGGCCTGGGTGCCAGGCCAAGGAATGCAGAGATTACAGATGCTACCAATGATGCCAGGGTTTCTGACAGGACCCTCAAAGGGCTAAGGAAAAAGACATGAGATACACAAGCAACACATAATGCACAATAGACAAGTGACACGATACACACCGGGACTGCTCTGCCCTCCTGCACACCTCAGCACTGTGATCAAAAGTGAGACTTGGCTTTTACGGGGCCTAAGGGGCCACTTCATGGACACCCCCATCTCCAAGGGGACTCCAAAACCCCTCCCAGTAATTCCCAAACCAGCACTCTGCTTTCATCCCCTCTGTGGGTCATGGCCCTCTACTTATCTCTCGGACATCAGGGGATGCCGGTCTCAGGTGCAAAGAAAGGCCACCTCGTCAGCTGGGAAGGTCCTGCTGGCACCGCGCTGGTGTCTCTCAGACAGCTGTATTACAGAGAAAACTAAACATCAGTGCCTGATCTTGGCACCACATCACCCAAAACCCCACCAGTGTGCTACTCACAGTGCTCCTAAGAAGGCCCGGCACCTCCTACTCCTAACCCTGACCCTCTGCCAGGGATGCAAGGCATATGCACCTGAAAGAAAGTTAGAACATATGTCAAACACCTCCAGGACAACTCACAAGCTGCAAACACCTTATGCCAACCTAGGAATAGCATCTAGAGCCCAAGTACAGCCCACATTACAACTTCCAACTTCCCAGGCTTGTCCTACTGCAGCATGCCACGCGGCAGGGCAGAACAGCTCCGGCACAAATACCTGCAGACACCTGTGACACAGAACGTGACAAACAGGGGGACATGAAACACGACACATCATGCTTGTGGTGAGGGGATTGAGGGGGGAAGGGAAAAGGGACCCCAAAGACACACTAGGGAACACGGCACACCGGACAACATGACACAGACCGGAGCTGTTCTGCACTGCCCGCCTAAAAGCTGCCATCAAAAGTAAAGCCTCTCCCTTTAGCTATCCTAAGAGACCCTTGAAGAAGATTGCTTTCCCATCTGGTAATTTTTAAATCTGGCCCAAGAACTCCCAACCTACTACTCTCTCATCATCCCATCTCCAAGCTATAGCCCCCAACTTATCTTTTGGTTGATTGGTGATGTGGATCCACATTGCACCTGAAATGAGTCTGCCTCGTGGTAGCCTGTTAGCTTCTGGGTCAGCTACAACGAAGAAAACCAAAACCAAAGTATGAGTCCAGAGTTATGTGAGCCAAATCCCACCAAGGCAGCTACTTGCCCTCTCCTGAGTGTGCCTGGCGCCTTCAGGCTCCAGCTTCACCCTGATTACAAGGCTGTGGCCTTTATTAGGAGTGGCACCTGGGTTCGAGAAAGGCAAAATTGAATGGCATTCCTCGGAGTGCAGTACATAACCTTGTGTGCTGTAGGACATGGGAACACCTCTGCTAGGCTTCTGAGAAGCCTTAGGGGGGGGTCCTCAAATAAACATCCTTTTTCACCCTGCTACCTTCAAACTCCCTCCACCCACAATGATTCCTAACTGTATACCTGCTCACCCTCCCTCTCCTAATCACAATCCTCAACTCACCTGAAGCCTCTGTCTCAAACATCATCCTTGACACTGGGCAGATCCCTCTTGTAACATGACGAATCTGCTGAAAAAAGCATGGTATTTGACACAACCCGGAATCTCTGGAAGCTGCACTCCTTCTAAAAAAAAATACAAAACAAAACAATACCTAAACCAGAAATTACAAATGCACTTTACCACCCCTAAACACAAAACCCAAAATCGTGAACCTAAATGCACCTTCTATTCCATGCTGTTTACTTCACAGAATCTTCAAAGCTTCAGTTCTTTAGATGCCCAGAAACACCTGCTGAAAAGAAGCTGAGATAAGCTGAAAGAGCCTCTTCACTGAAATGAGAGGAGAGCTCTTACCCCAACACATCCCAGAGAGGGAATGAAGCCCCTCAGCCAAGGCTGGGGTTAATATACCCCTGATTGTGCCCGCCTCTCGTTCCCATGGCACCCGGGAAAAGGGAGGGGGGGGCGACTCCCACCAGGTATAAAAGCCCTCAGAGCAGCTGCCGCTGTTTCGCCCCTCTGACTTGAATTGAAGGGGAGTGAAGGGCTTGTTATAGAAAACAACTCTTCAGAAAAATAACAGCGCTTTCTTTTTTACAACAACTGCTTGGAGCACAAGTGAAGAAAACTGGTAAGAAATAAAACTTTCTGTTTAGGCAGCATAACTAGATAAATTGGGTAATTGGCTGTTAACTTACGTAACTATTCCTTAGTGGCTACTAAGTAGTACTTCCCATGTGATTAAACTGGGTGGAGAAGAATACTAATGATATGAATAGTCTAAGTCTCCTTGGGACCTCTAGTTTTGGCCATCTACCTTATAAGTAAAAATAAGAAAGATAAAAGCCTCCCAGGCAGTGTTAGGGTTAAGTGCATGCCAGGCTCGTCCTTCTCTGAGATACTTGGTCCTATAGCACAGAAAGAAGTGCCCTGAAATGTAGTTTTAAACCCTTAAAATGCTGAAAAAGGCAGAGCTTCCTTCAAGTGACCTCCTTAAAAAGAGGAAATGGGGCAGTTACCTCTACTGAAGGTAATGCAATGACAAATACATAGTTTCTGCTATTTAATTTGCTCTCCTTAAGTATTGGGAAAAGAGGGGCTTTCCAGTGTTCACGTGGAATCTCTCCAGTGATGAAAACAGAAGGATTTTTCCCTCAGTTCAAACCCTTAGGATGGAGGGATAGCTGGGCTTCTCCCTCAATTTGGGCCTCCGGACAACAAAAACGGGGTGGCTACCCTTAATTCAAACCCATAAGAAACATTGTCAAGATTTTCCCCTTTTTTTTAAACTGCCAAATAATACAGAATGGGGACTCACTGTCAATTAACACCCCTAACAGCATAGAAAAGGCAGGGATTCTTTCAACTGAGACCATTACAATTGCAGGGGAATCCAAGTCCCTACCAGTTTGAACACAAAAAGTAATGGAAAAGGAAGCTTTTCCCCTTTTCCCTAAACCCTTTTTCTCCTAATAACCCTTCTCCTCTCTGGGAGTGCTCTGGAGGGTCTGGGGCTTTGGAGAGGGACTGACACAGTAAAAGGGGACAGTTGCAAGCCCTCTCCTGGAACCCCACATGCTGCCTGGCCTGCTCAGATGCTGCCCCTTGGCAAAAGGGCTCTTCCCTTGGCGTTTTCCCAAAGTGATGCTCTGTGCCCGGGTGGGTCCGGCTGCTCCCTAGTCCGTGCTGGATGCTCTGACCATAGTTCATGGAGGGACACTTGGGATACCCCTGTTAGCCCCTCTGGCCTAGCAGCTCCCTGTGCAGCTGTGCCCGGGTAACCCTCTGAAAGCAGCTGGTCACACGGGGCGCTGCTAGACCTTGGACTGGGGGTGGAGGTGAAGAAAGGTCCTGTGAGGAGCTCCTTCCCCTACACAGCCCTTCTTCTGCCCCTTAAACCATGGGGTGCCAGACTTTCCTTTCGAAGGAAATTAACAGCCTTTCCTCTCTGTGTGCCCATGGCTGAAACTGCAATTCGGCCTCCAAAACTGCAGAGAACAATTTCTCACAGCCCGCAGCTGCTGACACCAAGAACTCTCGCTGCCCTTGCAGTGCCACGTGCCTCCTGTGGACGGACGTCGACACGCAGCGGGGGTGAGTTTGGTTTTACAGGGAAGATGGCCGGCACAGGATTTCTCCAGGAGCAAAGATGCCCCCACCGAGAACTCGGGCTGCCCTGGCAGTGCCAAGCACCTCCTAGTGCAAACTGGCATCAGGAAACTCAGGGGGTGAGTTTTTCTGTGCAGAAGTTCTCCCGGACCAAACCTGAGAGCATCTAACCCTAACCACAACAACTTAGCTGGGTCTAAAACTTACAACCTTTGGACTGGCAGTGTGGGACCCGACCCGCTGTGCCACCGCTGGCCCCTTTCTAAAGCATTCCACTGCAGTCCTAAAACTCTGCCTTTTCAGAGGGTGTTTCCTCTGACCCTGACCATAATCTTGAAAATATGCTAAAGAATCATAGAATGGGTTGGAAAAAGCCCCAACAATACCCTGAAAAGTCCCTTCCAAAATCTTCTAAATACCTTTAAAAGTCCTAGACAAAAAAACTGAAAAAGACGTGCTCCGTCTCCGAACTCCACCTCTTGCTGTCTAGTGCACAGACGTCACCCCTACCTTTTTGCAGTGGGGCTGTTGGTCTCTGAGGGTTCTGTCATTGACCTGGTGTGTGAAGGCTGCTGTCTGGTCTCGCTGTTAGGGTTGCTGTGTTGTGCTGCTGCTCTTGGGGGAAAAGGCTGTTTTTAGGGGGGCTGGTTAGGCTGAGGTTAGGGCTGTCTCGGTCTGGCCGCCTGCCCCGCGGCTGCTCCGCCGGCCGTGCCGGGGGAGGGAGGGGGGGGGGTCCTGCCGTGCGCACCGTGGTCACCGCACGGAGCGGCGTCCCGTCTGTTCTCACTCTGCTCGGCTCCCTCCGCTGCAGCCGGCGTCAGTCCCGGCTTTGTCTCTGCCGGCCGCCGTGAGCCACGCGGGAGCCATGCACGCTCCAGCTCGGTCTGCACCGGAACGGCCCCTCCGCCGATCCCGGCTGCAGATCCCGCCTCTGGAGGACCGAAACCTGAGCTGTGCCCAGTTCCCCCGTCCCGCCCTGAGCTCCGTTCCCTTGGTAACCACAGCTCCGGCTGCTCAGGGGAACTTTCTAAAGGAATCACCTTATCGAAACACTAAAAGATCAGTTAAAAGAAAGCCCTCTCCTGCTTCTTCCTAAAAGTACGGGAAGAAAGCTATAGAGGATAAAAATCAAAAAAGAATGGGATAAAGGAATTGGTCTATGTCCATTAAAAGAAGTTCCCATAGGAGGGGGCGGACCAGGTAAGCAACACTCAGCCCCCCATGTTCTTGCTGCAAGTTCTGGAGCCATTTGGGACCCTAAAACCAGACTGACTTTACGGTGGTGGCAGCTTGGGTCAGCGAGGCATCCTGCGCAATGCAGAATTTTAGCAGGCTGATGGCCACGAAGGGCCCCTGGGCCCTGAACGTGAACACCAGCCCTTTTCTAAAGTAAGCCTGACTCAGCAGCCCAGGTTCCTGATGGGAGATAGCAGGAGACACGTGCCGAGGCCAAAGCAGCTGGAGTTGGGATAGGTGCCAGCTGGGTCTGGGAAGCAGATTGGGAAATGCAGAATTTCAGAAGGCAAACAACTGGCCACTCCGGGCCACAGGCCCCTGAACGCTAGTGCTGACCCTTTTCCCAGGTAAAGAAAACTCAGCAACCCCAGTTCCTGATTTCAAATTGCTGGAGGTGCTTGGGAGTCTGAAACCAGCTCAACTCGGCACAGGTGGCAGCTTGGATGTGGGAGGCATCCTGCGCAATGGGGAATTTCAGGACCTAGCCGTCCACTAAGAGACCCCTTCCCCTGAACATGAAGGCCAGCCCTTTTCTCAAGAAAGCGTACCTCGGACACCCTGGTTCCTGATGGCAGGTAGCAGGAGACACGTGGCGAGGCAAAAGCAGCTGGAGTTGGAACTGGTGCCAGCTTGGGTCTGGGAGGCACATTTGGCAATGCAGAAATATCACCAGGCAGCCAGCCAGTCCAGGCGAGGCCTCCTGAACACCAATGCCAGCCCTTTCCCAGAGGAAGAAAACTCAGCAGCCATGGCTCCTGATGGGAGATTGCTAGAGCCATTTGAGACCCTCAAACCTGCCTGACTTTGCAGTGGTGGCAGCTGGGGTCCGGGAGGCATCCTGTGCAATGCAGAATTTCAGATGGCAGACAGCCGGCCCCTCTGAGCCACAGGCTCCTGAACAGTAGTGCTGACCCTTTTCCCAGATAAGCAAAACTCAGCAGCCCAAGTTCCTGGTAGCAGATTGCTTGAGGTGCTTGGGAATCTCAAACGAGATCAACTAGGCACAGATGGCAGCTTGGGGCTGGGAGGCATCCTGCACGATGCAGAATTTCAGCAGACAGCGGACCACTACGGGCCACTAAGGGCCCTGGACACCAATGCTGCCCTTTACACAGGTAATTATAACTCACCAGCTCAGTGTCCTGATGGCAGATTGCTAGAGCCACTTGAGACTCTGAAACCAGCCTGACTTTACAGTGTTGACACCTTGGGTCCGGGAGGCATCCGGTGCAATACAGAATTTCAGCAGACAGCTGGTCACTAAGGGCCCCTGGGCCCTGGACAGCAATGCTGCCTTTTAGACAGGTAAGTGTAACTCACCAGCTCAGGCTCCTGCGGGCAGAGTGCTACAGCCACTTGGGACTCTCAAACCAGCCTGACTTTACGGTGGTGGCAGCTTGAGTCTGGGAGGCATCCTGCGCAATGTTACATTTCAGCAGACAGCTGGCCGCTCCGGGCCCCAAGCTCCCGAACGCTAATGCTGACCCTTTCCCCAGATAAGCAAAACTCAGCCCCCCAGGTTGCTTGTTGCAGATTGGTGGAGGCACTTGGGACTCTCAAACGAGCTCGACTCGGCTGAGGTGGCAGCTTCGGTCTGGGAAGCATCCTGCGCAATGCGGAACTTCAGCAGCCAGACGGCCGGCCGCTCCGGGCCACAGGCTCCTGAACACTAGTGCTGTCCCTTTTCCCAGGTAAGCAAAACTCAGCCGCCCAAGTTCCTGGTGGCATATTGTTCAAGGCGCTTGGGACTCTCAAACAAGATCAACTAGGCACAGGTGGCAGCTTGGGGCTGGGAGGCATCCAGACCAATGCAGAATTTCAGGACATAGCAGGCCACTATGGGCCACTAAGGGCCCTGTGCACCAATGCCACCCTATCCACAGGTAAATATAACTCAGCAGCACAGCTTCCTGATGGCAGATTGCTGGAGCCACTTGGGACTCTCAAATCAGCCTGACTTTATGCTGGTGGCAGCTGGGGTCCGGGAGGCATCCTGCACAATGCAGAATTTCAGAAGGCAAACAGACAGCCACTCCGGGCCACATGCTCCTGAAAACTAATGCTGACCCTTTCCCCAGGTGAGCACAACTCAGCCCCCCAGATTCCTTGTTGCAGATTGCTTGAGTCGGCTGAGGTGGCAGCTTGGGTCTGGGAGGCATCCTCTAACCCAGTAAGAACCAAAAAAAACCCCAACCCTTTCTTCTAAAAAATATTTAAATATATATATCCTTATGTTTTCAAATTTACATTCACATTAATATTCATTATAAATATAAATGTATATTCCTTACTTATACATTTATCTTTATCAATGTCAATTTATAAATAAATTTTTATTCTACATTACATCTACTCCAAGCACTTATTTATCTATTTTATACATATTTTTATATATTGATTATATATTCCCCTGTCAAGACTTTTACTTCTGTAACACTTAGGTTTCATTTTAAATAACATCTGCCTCTACTTAAATAAAAGCCAAAAACATTCCTTTCCTTTGAAATATATTTACATATTTTTATATTTATATTCCTATTTATAATTTATAGTGCCGTATGTTATTTATATTCCATATTACAAATCTGCATTTTACTCACTTATGTTAATATTTAAATTTATATTAATAGTTTAGCAATTTCTCTTTATATAATTATTATATATTTCTACCTTAAGATTCACATTTTTATAAGACTTATGGTATTTAAAATAAAACTTCTGCCTCTATAAAAACCGAGGACACCCCTTGATTTAAACAATAGTTAAAATTCTATTCACATCTACCTTTAAAATTTTTATTTATTATATTTATAGATATATATTAGAGAGAATACCTTTTATTATAATAATAGATGTATTCTTTTTATATTATGTATTTATTTTACTTGTATTTATTCATATTAAATATTTATAGATATTGGTATATAAATTATATATTTGTATATCTGGATTTCTACTTTTATATTGTTTCTATTTATATTATTTATTAAAAAAACCAGCCTACAACCTAAAAAATAAACGAAAAAAATCTCCAATTTATTTTAACCTTTTTATATTTACATTCTATGTTTATATATCTTTCTTATTATATATAAATTACACTCCACTCTATATATGTTACAATTATATACCATATATTATACTTTTATGTATGTATCTGTTATCTATGTCTACCACTCTAATTTCATATTTATTTTTAAATTTATATTTATTTCTATTTTCTTGTATATGTTAGACCATATAAGTTCATTAACCCGACACATCAGAACCACAACAATACCGTACCTTTGTCAGCACCTGTACGCAGCCCGCGCTCATCCCATTGCAGCACATCAAAACAAAACCTATTTCTATTACTAACGGAACAAACATCCCACAACATTGAACCCTAATAAAAACTCAAATAAACCTAACTGTAAATAAATTTTAAATCCCACTATAAGCAGCCCAAAGCCCCTCCACACATTCTCATCATAAACTTCCTCCTAAACCAATATCTCAAACACCCAAAAAACTCAAATACACCTTGAAAATGACACAACTATTAATAAAAACAAACACCCATTAAAAATTAAATCAAACTAACTCACTAAACTCAAAACTGTACAACTGACCCAAAACAGTACTAACAAAAAAAAGCTCTACGTTTATGCACAAATAATAACCGATAATCTGGAAAAGTTATTTGAAAAAAAATTACAAATTAAGTAAAAGCATGAAAATAAAAAAATCTAAACTACTAAAATACTAAAAAATATCACTAACTAAATTTAAAAAATATTGCCTATAAAAACCCACCATATAAATGCCCCTCTCCCCAACAATAAAACTAAAAACACCTAACGAACCAGAAAGAAATCGGAACTTAGAAACACTAAAACCATAGCGTTCAAGAAGTCACACCACATCCCTTATCATACACCAACTACAAACAACATAAAACAATACAGTGAATTCTTAAAAACCACCTTAAAAGCACTACATTGAAAAACATTTCAAAAATGAAAAACTGCATTTAACAAAAGCCATCTAATAAATTCACACCCAAAACTCCAGCAGCCCAGCTGGCCCTACTAAAGCTGTATGTTTATACATACATTAAACAAAACCAAAATGCCAGTAATACCTATCAGAAGTCTATGAAAGAAACCTCTTGAAATTAATCCTAGCTCAAATACAAACCAACCCAGCCAGAAAGTCAGCTTCACTCAAAAAACAACTTACACAGAGTTAATAATACCAAGAAATAAAACAACACACCATATACCACCAATGAATATAATAGTGAAGGAAAAAAAAACTCCACTTTTTTTTCTTTGTTTTTATTTAAACTAACTTATTTTATTAGCTAGAACAAAAGCTTTTGCCAAGACTGTAACAACAACTTCTTTTTCTTCTTCTCCTCCTTCTCAAATATCCCTTCTCACTCCCAAATTCCTCACAACTTCTGAGTTTAAATCCAAGCAAAAAGCAAAATTCGTGCACTTGTGCGTTCGAAGCTCCTGCCAGATTCTCTGTTTCCCTCCACATCTTCTTACATTTTCAGTCTTCTCGCTGTCCTGCCGTGATGAGTTTGTCGGAAGAATGGGTAAAGAGAGGATTTCCCTGCCTCCATCCCCAGAGCTGGTTCCATCAGCCATTTCACTCAATCCCAAGCCGGCAATGATGCACGCTCACCTGAAGCAGGGGAATAAATCTCTAAATGTCACTAAATGCATAAAATGTACACAAATAAAAATACATAAATGTCACTAAATACATAACAGCGCATCCCCATTGTTCCAACACACAGCAGCCCATGCGGCCAAGGTCAGAACTCTCTGCCCCCCGATGACACGGCAACCAGCGGGGCCCTTTGTCCCACTCTCCAGCATGGACCTACGAAGCCAGAGAGGAGTTTACAGAGACCGGGAGGCAGCGGGACGGAGCGGGCGCCCGGCCCGACCTTCCAAAGCTGGCGGCAGCGAGGGCGGGGAGCGCCACGGCCCCGCTCCGCCGCCTGCCCGCCGCCCCGGGGCCGCCCCGCCGGGATTGTCCGGCCCGCGGTCGCTCCCAGCGCCTGGAGCGGGGCGAGCGCGGGCTCGGGGGCTGCCGCCCTGCTCCGCCGCCGCTCGCCCGCCCCCGCCCGCTGCCCCGGCCCGCGGAGCGCTGCGACCGCACCTCCGCCGCCCGCCGAAACCGGCCCCGCCCGGCCGCCCCCGCCGCGGCCGTTCTTCTCGGCCATCGCATCCCTTTGCATGACCGAACGTCCTTCACCCGCCCCCGCCATTTACAGACCCTGGCCCGACCGCCGCTGGCTCCAGCGCCCTTCCCTCGCTCGGCAGCCGCGTCCTTGCCCCGCCCCCGGCACTCAGCGGCGAGGGGCAGGGCGCTGGCTCGGGGGGGTGCGATCCCGCTCTGTGGCCACAGGGGGAGGAGATTTATCGGGGTATGCGATTTCCCCGCCCATTTCGCCGCCATCTTGAGAAGGTCAAAGAAAGTCCGCGACATTTGCGACGCGCCCTTCCCAAAATGGCGGCCGAGGAGGACCCTCGGAAGAAATAGGTTTTAACCCAGATGCCTCTCAGCAACCCGCCTAAATATGCCCGCCCACGGCGCCGCTGACCACATAGGCCGTGTCTTATACACTTAAAATGCCACATAAAAATCCATCGGGGCCGCCATGGCGTCGGTGTTTCATGCAGGCAGCCGATTAGACCGACGCGGGCCCTCGACTTCCCCGCCCTTCTCGTTGCCATGTTAAGAAGGTCAAGGAAAAGTCCGTGACACCCGCGACTCGCCACTCCCAAGATGACGGCCTCGCGGCTGCCGGTAGCGACAGAGCTGCAGTACCGCGCTCTGCCCACAAGGCGGCAGCACTGCCGCCCGCCCCAGCCGGGGGCGCAGCGCGCCTCGGGGCTGCGGGCAGGGAAGGTGGCAAAAAAGAACAGGGCCGACCCCTACCAAAACCTGCTCTGAAATAAATGCCAAAAACCTGCCTCTTACCCCACCAGAACCAAACAAACCCCCTTAATTTAAAGCCATGTTTAAATAAATTTTTTATTTCCATTTTTCGTATTTATATTCACATGCATAGCTATAGTGGACATTGATGTAGCATGTAACTTATATAATATATTCTGTCTATTTCTATTATTTATATTTACTTAGATTTTGTGCTTTTATAAATATCTTTCCACATTGATTGTATATTTCTATGTCTAAAATTACATTTCTATCATGCTTTCATTATTTAAAATACAAATCCCATCCTAACTAACTAAATACAAAAAAGCTCTCTTCTTTAAAACTACACTGAAATATTTTTATATTTATAGCGTTCATGACTATATTCACATTTATATTTATAGTTTATACTTAAGTATTATATTAATCATTATGTATAACATGTATCCTATTCAAATAAGAGACAAATTATTTTCCTAATTATGTACCATATCTACTGCTACAACTTATTTTTTCTTACATTTTTAATTTTTATATTAACCTTCAGCTATTTATGATCTATTTCTATTCTTAGATTTCTACCTTTATATTATTTGTATTTATAATTTTTATACTAAAACACCTGCTTTTGCCAAATAAAAAAAAAAACTCGCCTTTATTTTAAACTACTTAAAAAAACCTAGAGTATATCAATATGGTATAACATATAACAAATGATAGATATGATAGATGTAAAATTGATATAAATACTGTAGTGTATTATAGGAAATAAACATAAATCAATACGATCCATAATACAACTGTATATATTTTATATTTATGTTATTTTATATTTCAAATAATTTAACATTTCTTCATAGATCTGCATATACTTGACAAACATTTCTATATTTATACTTGGGTTGCGATTTTTTTCTGGGTGTTTTCTGGGTCTTTTCTTGCCCTTCTTCGAATTTTTTTCTGGGTTATTTCTTGTCCATCTTGGGGGTTTTTTCCGGGTTTTTTCTTGCCCATCTTCAGACTTTTTTCTGTTTTTTTTCTTGCCCATCTGGGATTATTTTCTGGGGTTTTTTTCTCGTTTCTTTCTTGCCCATCCTGGGCTTTTTCTGGGTTTTTTTCTTGTCCATCATGGGGTTTTTTTCTGGTTTTTTCCTGCTCATCTTCGTCTGCTTTTCTGGGTTTTAAGCCAAAATCGGTACATATCATGTCAGTTCATGCAATAGAACCTGGCTGGGGATTTTTTATTCTAAATTTAACAAGGAGTCGCAAAACCTGCAAAGCAAAAGTCACACACACAAGGTTAAATCCAGTCAGCATGCGCTCACACACGCAGAGACGAGCAGACACAGACACACACAGCCACGTGCTCTCACACACGCTCACACAATCTTTCCACTTACACGCCCACTGCGGCCCTTACTCGAGATGCTGAAGAACGTGCTGTGACACATCCTCTGGCTGCTGCTCCTTGAGGTAAAATGGCAGATCCTGGGGAAATCAGCAGCCTCGGGGACCTGTGAGACGACAGGAAGTGTCAACGAGTGGTTATCTGACAGCTAGGACTTGTCCCCACTCTAGACTGATAAATTTTCTACCCAAAACCCAAAAAAAGACAGATGTATAGGTACATACAACATAAGCCACCATAGGCAGATACAATACAAACCAGGACTTGCAAAAATTCTCTGGAAGATGAATTCTTGAGCCCTATTCCCTTTCAGAAAAAGGAACGTACAGAACTACTGCAGTCATCTGAGGAGGTGCATCTGAAAAAAAAGTTAGGACAACAGTCAGACGGTTCAATGATAACTGAAGAGCTCCAGATATCCTGTGTCCATCTACAAATACCATCTAGAGGCCAACTACACCCCACATTGCACATTCCAAATCCCCGGGCCCTCTCCTATTGCACCAGGCTATGCGGCAGGGCAGAGCAGTCCCATCCCAAATGTGTGCTGACACCCGTGACACAGGACAGGACAGACAATGGGGACACAACACAGACAGAAAACTCTAGGCAAGGAAAATGGCTGCAAGGACTGAGAGAATGCAAAAGGAGATGAGTGAGCTGAGACCGATGGTGAGCTGATGAGGCTCAGAAAACCCTGGGGGACGAAGATGATAACTGAATGATTAATTCCAAGAACAGCAAAGATGGATGCCTAGGAATCCTACAGTCAGAATCCTCTACCTAACCTCATATTACGCCAAGTCCTAATCCACCATAATGGATCCAGGTGGGGCATAGCTGTCCATACAGCCCAGAACAAGACCTGCAAAGACATCACATGGGATGCTTCCAAAGAGAGAAGAGAGTCTGATGCCTGTCGGAGCTCCCCAGTCAAAAGTTCTGTGGCCTGGGTGCCAGGCCAAGGAATGCAGAGATCACAGATGCTAACAACGATGCCAAGGTTTCTGACAGGCACCCCTAAGGTAAAAGACATGGGATACACAAACAACACATAATGCACAATAGACAAGTGACACGATACACACCAGGACTGCTCTGCCCTGTGCTCCTCAGCACTGGGATCAAAAGTGAGACGTGGCTATTATGGGGCCTAAGGGGCCACTTCATGAACACACCCCACCTCCAAATTGGACTCAAAAACCCCTCCCAGTAATTCCCAAACCAGCACCATGCCTTCATCCCCACTGTGGGTCACAGCCCTCTACTTATCTCTCAGACATCTGGGGATGCTGGTCCCTGTCAGGTGCAAACAAAGGCCACCTCGTCAGCTGGGAAGGTCCTGCTGGCACCGCGCTGGTGTCTCTCAGACAACTAGATTAACGAGAACCAAACATCAGTGCCTGATCTTGGCACCACATCGGCCAAAACCCCACCACTCTGCTACTCACCGCGCTCCTAAGAAGGCCCGGCACCTACTAACTCTGACCCTCTGCCACACGTGGAATGCATCTGCACCTGAAAGAAAGTTAGAACACATGTCAAACACCACCAGGATAACTCAAAAGCTGCAAACACCTTATGTCAATCTAGGAACAGCATCTAGAGCCCAACTACAGCCCACATTACAAATTCCAACTCCCCATGGTTTGTCCTACAGCAGCAGGCCAGGCGGCAGCACAGAACAGCTCCGGCACAAATACCTGCAGACACCCGTGACACAGAACGTGACAAACAGGGGGACATGAAACACGACACAGCATGCTTGTGGTGAGGGGTTTGAGGGGAGAAGACAAAACGGACCCCAAAGACACACTAGGTAACACGCCACACCAGACCACACGACACAGATCAGAGCTGTTCTGCACTGCCCGCCTGAAAGCTGCCATCAAAAGTAGAGCCTCTCCCTTTAGCTGTCCTAAGAGGCCCTTGGAGAAGAATGCTTTTCCCTTTGCTCATTTTTAAATCTGTCCCAAGAACTACCAATCTGCTACTCCCACATCTCCAGGCCGTGGCCCCCAACTTATCTTTTAGATGATCGGTGAGGGGAATCCACGTTGCACCTGAAATTAGTCTGCCTTGGAGGGCTCTGTGATGGCCTGTGAGCCACTCGGTCAGATGCAATAAAGAATACCAAAACCAAAGTGTGAGTCCAGAGTTATGTGGGCCAAATCCCAGCAACACAGCTACTAGCCCTTTCCTGAGTGTGCCTGGCTCCCTCAGGCTCCAGCTTCATCCTGATTCCAAGGCTGTGGCCTTCATTAGGACTGGCACCTGGGTTAGAGAAAGGCAAAGTTAAATGGCATTCCTGTGAGTGCAGTGGATGACCCTGTGTGCTCTAAGACATGGAAATGCCTCTGCTAGGCTTCTGAACAACCTTGTGGGGAGGGGGCCCTCAAATAAACAAATAAATACCCTTTCTCACCCTGCTGCCTGCAAACCCTCTCCCAAGAACTCCTAACTGGATACCTGATCACCCTCCCTCTCCCAGTCACCATCTTCAACTCACCTGAAGCCTCAATCTCAAACATCATCCTGGACACTGGGCAGATCCCTCTTGTGACACGATGAATCTGCTGAAAAATTGTTGTGCTTGAGAGCCGAGCAATAACAACCACTTCTCTCCACTGCTCACCTTGGCTGCTGGTATCCAGATTTATTTCCTAAAAACAAAGACAAAGAACAGAGCTGTAACACAGTCACCATACACACTTCTGCTGTAGAGACAAATGGGGCCTCACCTTCTCGGGGCAATCCCCTCACCCGGGATGGGGCCCTCTGGCACAGATTTAATCCATCTCAATCTGAATAAAAAAAATAGGACAAGAGTCAAAATGTTGCCGGATAACTGATGAGCTCCGGATATGATGTCTCCATCCACAAATCCCACCTAGAGTCCAACTACACCCCACTTTACACATTCCAAGGCCCCAGGACTTCTACTATTGCAGCTGGCTATGCGGCAGGGCAGAGCAGCTCCGGCACAAATGTATGCTGACACCCGTGACACAGGACAGACAGGACAGGACAGGACAGACAACGGGGACACAACAGGAACAGAAATCTCTTGGCAAGGAAAATGGCTGCAAGGACTGAGAGAATGCAAAGGGAGATGACCAAGTTCAAACTGACACTCAGCTGATGAGGCTCAGAGAACCCTGGAAGAAGAAGATGCTAACTGAAGGATTTATTCCAAGAACAGCAAAGATCGATGCCTAGGAATCCTATGCCCAGAATCCTCTGCCTGCCCTCACATTCTTACAAGTCCTAATCGACCATAATGGATCCAGGTGGGGCATAGCTGTCCCTACAGCTCAGAACAAGACCTGACAAGACACCTGACTGGATGCTTCCAAAGAGAGAACTTCTGACTGGGGAGCTCAGACAGGTATCAGAATCGCATCTATGGCCTGGGTGCCAGGCCAAAGAATGCAGAGATCACAGATGCTAACAACGATGCCAAGGTTTCTGACAGGCACCCCTAAGGTAAAACACATGGGATACACAAACAACACATAATGCACAACAGACAAGTGACACCAGACACACCGGGACTGCTCTGCCCTGTGCTCCTCAGCACTGGGATCAAAAGTGAGACGTGGCTATTATGGGGCCTAAGGGGCCACTTCATGAACACACCCCACCTCCAAATTGGACTCAAAAACCCCTCCCAGTAATTCCCAAACCAGCACCATGCCTTCATCCCCACTGTGGGTCACAGCCCTCTACTTATCTCTCAGACATCTGGGGATGCTGGTCCCTGTCAGGTGCAAACAAAGGCCACCTCGTCAGCTGGGAAGGTCCTGCTGGCACCGCGCTGGTGTCTCTCAGACAACTAGATTAACGAGAACCAAACATCAGTGCCTGATCTTGGCACCGCATCGGCCAAAACCCCACCACTCTGCTACTCACCGCGCTCCTAAGAAGGCCCAGCACCTCCTAACCCCGACCCTCTGCCACATGTGGAATGCATCTGCACCTGAAAGAAAGTTAGAACATATGTCAAACACCACCAGGATAACTCACAAGCTGCAAACACCTTATGTCAATCTAGGAACAGCATCTAGAGCCCAAGTACAGCCCACATTACAAATTCCAACTCCCCATGGTTTGTCCTACTGCAGCTGGCCATGCGGCAGGGCAGAACAGCTCCGGCACAAATACCGGAAGACACCCGTGACACAGAACGTGACAAACAGGGGGGACATTAAACATGACACATCATGCTTGTGGGGAGGGCCTCGAGGGAAGAGGGCAAAAGGGACCCCAAAGACGCACTAGGTAACACTGCACACCAGACAACACGACACAGACCGGAGCTGTTCTGCACTGCCCGCCTGAAAGCTGCCATCAAAAGTAGAGCCTCTCCCTTTAGCTGTCCTAAGAGGCCCTTGGAGAAGAATGCTTTTCCCTTGGCTAATTTCTAAATCTGTCCCAAGAACTCCCAACCCACTATTCTCTCATCTCCAGGCCGTGGCCCCCGACTTATCTGTTAGATTATGGGTGATATGGATCCACGTTCCACCTGAAATGAGTCTGCCTTGGAGGGCCTCGTGAGCGCCTATGAGCCTCTTGGTCAGCTACAATAAAGACAACCAAAACCAAAGTGTGAGTCCAGAGTTATGTGGGCCAAATCCCTGCAAGGCAGCTACTTGCCCTCTACTGAGTGTGCCTGGCTCCCTCAGGCTCCAGCTTCATCCTGATTCCAAGGCTTTGGCCTTCATTAGGGGTGGCACCTGTGTAAGAGAAAGGCAAAGTTAAATGGCATTCCTGTGAGTGCAGTGGATGACCTTGTGTGCTCTAAGACATGGGAATGCCTCTGGCTAGGCTTCTGAACAGCCTTGTGTGGGGGGGCCCTCAAATATACATCCTTTCTCACCCTGCTGCCTGCAAACCCTCTCCCAAGAACTCCTAACTGGATACCTGATCACCCTCCCTCTCCCAGTCACCATCCTCAACTCACCTGAAGCCTCAATCTCAAACATCATCCTGGACACTGGGCAGATCCCTCTTGTGACACGATGAATCTGCTGAAAAATTGTTGTGCTTGAGAGCCGAGCAATAACAACCACTTCTCTCCACTGCTCACCTTGGCTGCTGGTATCCAGATTTATTTCCTAAAAACAAAGACAAAGAACAGAGCTGTAACACAGTCACCATACACACTTCTGCTGCAGAGACAAATGGGGCCTCACCTGCTCGGGACAATCCCCTCACCCGTGATGGGGCCCTCTGGCATAGATTTAATCCATCTCAATCTGAAAAAAAAGTTAGGACAAGAGTCAAACTTGCATGATAACTGAAGAGCTCCAGATATCCTGTGTCCATCTACAAATACCATCTAGAGGCCAACTACACCCCACATTACAAATTCCAAGTCTCCAAGACTTCTCCTATTGCAGCTGGCTATGCGGCAGGGCAGGGCAGCCCCATCCCAAATGTGTGCTGACACCCGTGACACAGGACAGACAGGACAGACAACGGGGACACAACAGGAAAAGAAATCTCTTGGCAAGGAAAATGGCTGCAAGGACTGAGAGAATGCAAAAGGAGATGAGTGAGCTGAGACCGATGGTGAGCTGATGAGGCTCAGAAAACCCTGGGGGACGAAGATGATAACTGAATGATTAATTCCAAGAACAGCAAAGATGGATGCATAGGAATCCTACTGTCAGAATGCTGTACCTAACCTCATATTATTACAAGTCCTAATCCACCACAATGGATCCTGGTGGGGCAGAGCTGTCCATACAGCTCAGAACTAGACCTGACAAGAAATCTGACTGGATGCTTCCAAAGAGAGAACTTTTGACTGGGGAGCTCAGACAGGTATCAGAAACTCATATATGGCCTAGGTGCCAGGCCAGGGAATGCAGAGATCAGAGATGCTAACAATGATGCCAGGGGTACTGACAGGGCCCTCCAAAGGTAAAAGACATGGGATACACAAGAAACACATAATGCACAACAGACAAGTGACACGAGACACACCGGGACTGCTCTGCCCTGCACACCTCCACACTGTGATCAAAAGTGAGACTTTGCTTTTATGAGGCCTAAGGGGCCACCTCATGAACATCCCCCACCTCCAAAGCTGAATCAAAAACCCCACCCAGTATTTCCCGAAACAGCACCATGCCTTCATCCCCACTGTGGGTCACAGCCCTCTACTTATCTCTCAGACATCTGGGGATGCGGGTCTCGGGTGCAAAGAAAGGCCACCTTGTCAAATGGGAAGGTCCTGCTGGCACCGGGCTGGTGTCTCTGAGACAGCTTATATTCAAGAAAACCAAACATCCGTGCCTGATCTTGGCACCGCATCGGCCAAAACCCCACCACTCTGCTACTCACCGCGCTCCTAAGAAGGCCCGGCACCTCCTAACCCTGACACCCTGCCACACATGTAATGCATCTGCACCTGAAAGAAAGTTAGAACATATGTCAAACACCACCAGGGTAACTCACAAGCTGCAAACACCTTATGTCAATCTAGGAACAACATCTAGAGCCCAAGTACAGCCCACATTACAAATTCCCCCTCCCTATGGTTCATCCTATTGCAGCAGGCCATGCGGCAGGGAAGAACAGCTCCAGCAAAAAATTTGTGCACACACCCGTGACACAGAAAGTGACAAACAGGGGGGACATTAAACACGACACATCATGCTTGTGGTGAGGGTCTCGAGGGGAGAAGGCAAAAGGGACCCCAAAGACACACCAGGGAGCACGGCACACCGGACAACACGACACAGACCAGAGCTGTTCTGCACTGCCCGCCTGAAAGCTGCCATCAAAAGTAGAGCCTCTCCCTTTAGCTGTCCTAAGAGGCCCTTGGAGAAGATTGCTTTCCCCACTGCCAATTTTTAAATCTGGCCAAAGAACTGCCAACCTGATACTCCCCCATTGTCCCATCTCCAGACCGCGGCCCCCGACTTATCTTTTAGATGATCGGTGAGGGGAATCCACATTGCACCTGAAATGAGTCTGCCTTGGAGGGCTCTGTGATGGCCTGTGAGCCTCTCGGTCAGCTGCAATAAATAAAACCAAAACCAAAGTGTGAGTCCAGAGTTATGTGGGCCAAATCCCACCAAGGCAGCTACTTGCCCACTCCTGAGTGTGCCTGGCTCCTTCAGGCTCCAGCTTCATCCTGATTCCAAGACTGTGGCCTTTATTAGGAGTGGCACCTGGGTTAGAGAAAGGCAAAGTTAAATGGCATTGCTGTGAGTGCAGTGGATGACCTTGTGTGCTCTGAGACATGGGAATGCCTCTGCTAGGCTTCTCAACAGCCTTGTGTGGGGTGCCCTCAAATAAACACCCATTCTCACCCTGCTGCCTGCAAACCCCCTCCCAAGAACTCCTAAACTGGATACCTGATCACCCTCCCTCTCCCAGTCACCATCCTCAACTCACCTGAAGCCTCAATCTCAAACATCATCCTTGACACTGGGCAGATCCCTCTTATGACACGATGAATCTGCTGAAAAACTGTTGTGCTTGAGAGCTGAGCAGTAACAGCCAATTCTCTCCACTGCTCACCTTGACTGCTGGCATCCAGATTGACATCCTGGAAAGAAAGACAAAGAATAGAGCTGTAACACACTCACCATACACACTTCTGCTGCAGAGACAAATGGGGCCTCACCTGCTCGGGGCAATCCCCTCACCCGGGATGGGGCCCTCTGGCACACATTTAATCCATCTGAATCTGAAAAAAAAGTTAGGACAAGAGTCACACTGTCGTAGGATAACTGATGAGCTCCAGATATCCTGTGCCCATCCACAGATCGCATCTAGTGTCCAACTACACCCCACATTACACATTCCAAGTCTCCAAGACTTCTCCTATCGCACCAGGCTGTGCAGCACGGCAGAGCAGCCCCATCCCAAATGTGTGCAGACACTCGTGACACAGGACAGGACGTGACAAACAATGGGCACAAGACACAGACAGAAATCTCGTGGCAAGGAAAATGGCTGCAAAGACTGAGAGAATGCAAAAGGAGATGACCGAGCTGAGACCGATGGTGAGCTGATGAGTCTCAGAGAACCCTGGAGGAAGAAGATGCTAACTGAATGATTTATTCCAAGAACAGCAAAGACGGATGCCTAGGAATCCTACAGTCAAAATCCTCTACCTAACCTCGTAATATTACAAGTCCTAAACCACCATAATGGATCCAGCTGGGGCACAGCTGTCCATACAGCTCAGAACAAGACCTGAAAAGACATCTGACTGGATGCTTCCAAAGAGAGAAGAGAGTCTGATGCCTGTCTGAGCTCCCGAGTCAAAAGCTCTGTGGCCCGGGTGCCAAACCAGGGAATGCAGAGATCACAGATGCTAACAATGATGCCAGGGGTACTGATAGGGCCCTCAAAGGCCTAAGCTAAAAGACAGGAGATACACAAACAACACACAATGCACAACAGACAAGTGACACGATGCACACCGGGACTGCTCTGCCCTGCACACCTCAGCACTGTGATCAAAAGTGAGACTTGGCTTTCATGGGGCCTAACGAGCCGTTTAATGAACACCCCCGCTCCAAACTGGACTCAAAAACCCCTCCCAGTAATCCCCAAACCAGCACCATGCCTTGATCCCCACTGTGGGTCACAGCCCTCTACTTATCTCTCAGACATCTGGAGATGCTGGTCCCTGTCAGGTGCAAAGAAAGGCCACCTCGTCAGATGGGAAGGTCCTGCTGGCACCGGGGCTGGGGTCTCTCAGACAGCTGTATTAAAGAGAACCAAACATCAGTCCCTGATCTTGGCACCGCATCGGCCAAAACCCCACCACTCTGCTACTCACCGCGCTCCTAAGAAGGCCCGGCACCTCCTAACCCTGACCCCCTGCCATGGATGCAATGCATCTGCACCTGAAAGAAAGTTAGAACATATGTCAAACACCACCAGGATAACTCACAAGCTGCAAACACCATATGTCAATCTAGGAACAACATCTAGAGCCCAAGTACAGCCCACATTACAAATTTCAACTCCCCAAGGCTTGTCCTATTGCAGCAGGCCATGCGGCAGGGCAGAACAGCTCCGGCAAAAAATGCGTGCACACACCCGTGACACAGAACGTGACAAACAGGGGGGACATGAAACACGACACATCATGCTTGTGGTGAGGGTCTCGAGGGGAGAAGGCAAAAGGGACCCCAAAGACACACCAGGGAGCACGGCACACCGGACAACACGACACAGACCAGAGCTGTTCTGCACTGCCCGCCTGAAAGCTGCCATCAGAAGTAGAGCCTCTCCCTTTAGCTGTCCTAAGAGGCCCTTGGAGAAGATTACTTTCCTCTCTGCTCATTTTTGAATCTGTCCCAAGAACTCCCAACCTGCTACTCCGCCATCTCCAGACCGCGGCCCCCGACTTATCTTTTGGATGATCGGTGAGGGGAATCCACGCTGCACCTGAAATGAGTCTGCCTTGGAGGGCTCTGTGATGGCCTGTGAGCCTCTCGGTCAGCTGCAATAAAGAAAACCAAAACCAAAGTATGAGTCCAGAGTTATGTGGGCCAAATCCCACCAAGGCAGCTACTTGCCCTCTCCTGAGTGTGCCTGGCTCCTTCAGGCTCCAGCTTCATCCTGATTCCAAGGCTGTGGCCTTTTTTAGGAGTGGCACCTGGGTTAGAGAAAGGCAAAGTTAAATGGCATTCCTCTGAGTGCAGTGGATGACCTTGTGTGCTCTAACACATGGGAATGCCTCTGCTAGGCTTCTGAACAGCCTTGTGTGGGGGGGCCCTCAAATAAACACCCTTTTCTCACCCTGCTGCCTGCACACCCCCTCCCAAGAACTCCTACACTGGATACCTGATCACCCTCCCTCTCCCAGTCACCATCCTCAACTCACCTGAAGCCTCAATCTCAAACATCATCCTTGACACTCGGCGGATCCCTCTTGTGACACGACGAATCTGCTGAAAAATTGTTGTGCTTGAGAGCCGAGCAATAACAACCACTTCTCTCTGCTGCTCACATTGACTGCTGGCATCCAGATTTACTTCCTACAAGAAAGACAAAGAACAGCAGTGTAACAGAGTCAGTTGAGAGGTGTAACAGAGTCTGCTGCAGAGGCAAATGGGGCCTCACCTACTTGGGAGAATCCCCACACCTGGCATGGGGCCCTCTGGCACACATTTAATCCATCTGAATCTGAAAAAAAAGTTAGGACAAGAGTCAAACTGATGCAGGATAACTGATGAGCTCCAGATATGATGTGCCCATCTACAAATCCCATCTAGAGTCCAACTACACCCCACATTACAAATTCCAAGTCTCCAAGACTTCTCCTATTGCACCAGGCTGTGCAGCAGGGCAGAGCAGCTCCGGCACAAATGTGTGCTGAGAGCCGTGACACAGGACAGGACAGACAACAGCAACAGAAATCTCTTGGCAAGGAAAACAACTGCAAGGACTGAGAGAATGCAAAAGGAGATGACCGAGCTGAGACCGATGGTGAGCTGATGAGTCTCAGAGAACCCTGGGGGACGGAGATGATAACTGAATGATTTATTCCAAGAACAGCAAAGACGGATGCCTAGGAATCCTACAGTTAAAATCCTCTACCTAACCTCGTAATATTACAAGTCCTAAACCACCATAATGGATCCAGCTGGGGCATAGCTGTCCATACAGCTCAGAACAAGACCTGAAAAGACGTCTGACTGGATGCTTCCAAAGAGAGAAGAGAGTCTGATGCCTGTCTGAGCTCCCGAGTCAAAAGTTCTGTGGCCTGGGCACCAGGCCAAGGAGTGCAGAGATCACAGATGCTACCAATGATGCCAGGGTTTCTGACAGGACCCTCAAAGTGGAAGATATGGCATACACAAACAACACATAATGCACAATAGACAAGTGACACGAGACACACCGGGACTGCTCTGCCCTGCTGCACACCTCAGCACTGCAATCAAAAGTGAGACTTGGCTTTTATGGGGCCTAAGGGGCCACTTCATGAACACACCACAGCACCCCCCCAAAACTGGACTCAAAACCCCCTCCCAGGAATTCCCAAACCAGCACCCTGCTTTCATCCCCTCTGTGGGTCACAGCCTTCTACTTATCTCTCAGACATCTGGAGATGCTGGTCCCTGTCAGGTGCAAAGAAAGGCCACCTCGTCAGATGGGAAGGTCCTGCTGGCACCGGGGCTGGGGTCTCTCAGACAGCTGTATTAAAGAGAACCAAACATCAGTCCCTGATCTTGGCACCGCATCGGCCAAAACCCCACCACTCAGCTACTCACCGCGCTCCTAAGAAGGCCCTGCCACCTCCTAACCCTGACCCTCTGCCACACATGGAATGCACCTGCACCTGAAAGAAAGTTAGAACATATGTCAAACACCACCAGGATAACTCACAAGCTGCAAACACCTTATGTCAATCTAGGAATAGCATCTAGAGCCCAAGTACAGCCAACATTACCAATTCCAACGCCCCACGGTTTCTCCTACTGCAGCACGCCATGCAGCAGGGCAGAACAGCTCTGGCACAAATGCGTGCACACACCCGTGACACAGAACGTGGCAAACAGGGGGGACATGGAACACGACACATCATGCTTGTGGTGAGGGTCTCGAGGGGAGAAGGCAAAAGGGACCCGCAAAGACACACTAGGGAACACAGAACACTGGACAACACAACACAGACCAGAGCTGTTCTGCACTGCCCACCTGAAAGCTGCCATCAAAAGTAGAGCCTCTCCCTTTAGCTGTTCTAAGAAGCCCTTGGAGAAGATTGCTTTTCCTGCTGCCAATTTTCAAATCTGCCCCAAGAACTCCCAACCCACTATTCTCTCATCTCCAGGCCAAGGCCCCTGACTTATCTTTTGGTTGATTGGTGATGTGGATCCACGTTCCACCTGAAATGAGTCTGCCTTGGAGGGCCTCGTGATGGCCTGTTAGCCTCTCGGTCAGCTACAATAAAGAAAACCAAAACCAAAGTATGAGTCCAGAGTTATGTGGGCCAAATCCCACCAAGGCAGCTACTTGCCCACTCCTGAGTGTGCCTGGCTCCTTCACGCTCCAGCTTCATCCTGATTCCAAGGCTGTGGCCTTTATTAGGAGTGGCACCTGGGTTAGAGAAAGGCAAAGTTAAATGGCATTCCTCTGAGTGCAGTGGATGACCTTGTGTGCTCTAAGACATGGGAATGCCTCTGCTAGGCTTCTGAGAAGCCTTGTGTGGGGGAGGCCTCAAATAAACAAATAAAGAAATAAAGACCCTTTCTCACCCTGCTGCCTGCAAACCCCCTCCCAAGAACTCCTAACTGCTCACCCTCCCTCTCCCAATCACAATCCTCAACCCACCTGAAGCCTCAATCTCAAACATCATCTTGGACACTGGGCAGATCCCTCTTGTGACATGATCAATCTGCTGAAAAAAATGTTGTGCTTGACACAGCTTGGAATTTCAGGGAGTTGCACTCATCAATTAAAAAAAAAAAAAAAAACAAAAAAAAACCCAAAACCAAAACCAATCCCAAAAACAAACAAAGAAAAAAAAAAAAAGAAACAAACAAAACCCCACAAAAACAATAAATCCTAAAACACCTAACTCCCCACAGAAACAAAAAAACCACAGAAAACATCAAAAAATCCAAAACCCCCACAAAAACCAACTAAAAACCCCAAAATGAAAACCAAAAAAACCAAAAATTCCACCAAAAGAAATCCAACCAAAAAAACAACCAGAGCAAAACTAAAAATTACAAAAGCACCTTACCACTCCTAAACACAAAACCCAAAATCACAAACCTAAATACTCCCTGTATTCCACGCTGTTTTCTTCACAGAATCTTCCAAGCCTCTGTGCTTTAGATGCCCAGAAACACCTGCTGAAAAGATGCTGAGACGGGCTGAAAAAGCCTCTTCACTGAAATGAGGAGAGCTCTTAACCCAGCACATCCCAGAGAGGGAATGAAGCCCCTCAGCCACGGCTGGGGTTAATATACCCCTGATTGTGCCCGCCTCTCGTTCCCACGCCATCCAGGAAAAGGGAGGGGGCAAATCCCACCAACCCCTCAGAGCAGCTGCAGCTGTTTGGCTCCTCTGACTCACATTCAAGGGCAGTAAAGGGCTTGTTATAGAAGAAAACTTTTCAGAAAAGGAACAGTGCTTTCTTTTTTTGCAACAACTACTTGGAGCAGAAGAACAGAAAACTGGCAAGATATAAAACTTTGTGGTAAGGTTACATAGCTAGATCAATTGGGTAATTGGGTAATTTGCTGTTACCTTACATAATTATTCTGTGTTTAACAAAAGCCATCTAATAAATTCACACCCAAAACTCCAGCAGCCCAGCTGGCCCTACCAAATCTCTATGTTTATGCATACAGTAAACAAAACCAAAATCCCAGTAATACCTATCAGAAGTCTGTGAAAGAAACCTCTTGAAATTGATCCTACCTCAAATACAAAACAACCCATGCAAAGTTAGCTTGACTCAAAAAACAATTTACACAGAGCTAACAACACCAAGAAATAAAACAGCACACCATATACCACCAAAGAATATAATAGTGAAGAAAAAAGAAACCACTTTTTTTTTTTTTTTAAAGCTTTTGCCAGGACTCCAACAACAACTTCTTCTCCTTCTGAAATGTCCCTTCTCCTTCCCAAATTCCTTACAACTTCTGAGTTTACATCCAAGCAAAAAGCAAAATTCTTGCACTTGTGCGTTCGATGCTCCTGCCAGATTCTCTATTTCCCTCCACATCTTCTTACACTTTCAGTCTTCACTCTGTCCTGCCGTGATGAGTTTGACGGACGAATTGGTAAACGTTAAGAGAGGATTTCCCTGCCTCCCTCCCCAGAGCTGGTTTCCTTAGTGCATTTCACTCAATCCCAGGCCGGCAACGATGCACGCTCACCTCAAGCGTGCAAGGCTCACAGCTGCTCGGCTAAATGCGGCTGTAATCGGCTAAACTCGGCCATTGTCATCTGCATTCGGCTGAACTCGACCCTTCGGCGCGGCTTGGCTCGCTTCGGCCGAACTCGGAGCCGCTCTCTGCGCTCAGCGCGCCTCGGCTCGCTTCGGCCGAACTCGGAGCCGATCAGTGCGCCCGGCGCGGCTCGGCTCGCTTCGGCCGAACTCGGAGCCGATCTCTGCGCTCGGCGCGGCTCGGCTCGCTTCGGCCCAACTCGGAGCCGCTCTCTGCGCTCGGCGCGCCTCGGCTCGCTTCGGCCGAACTCGGAGCCGCTCTCTGCGCGGCCCGGCTCGCTTCGGCCCAACTCGGAGCCGCTCTCTGCGCTCGGCGCGCCTCGGCTCGCTTCGGCCGAACTCGGAGCCGCTCTCTGCGCTCTCTGCGCTCGGCTCGCTTCGGCCCAACTCGGAGCCGCTCTCTGCGCTCGGCGCGCCTCGGCTCGCTTCGGCCGAACTCGGAGCCTCTCTGTGCGCTCGGCGCGGCTCGGCTCGCTTCGGCCCAACTCGGAGCCGCTCTCTGCGCTCGGCGCGCCTCGGCTCTCTTCGGCCGAACTCGGAGCTGCTCTCTGCGCTCGGCGCGGCTCGGCTCGCTTCGGCCGAACTCGGAGCCGCTCTCTGTGCGGCCCGGCTCGCTTCGGCCGAACTCGGAGCCGATCAGTGCGCTCGGCGCGCCTCGGCTCGCTTCGGCCGAACTCGGAGCCGCTCTCTGCGCTCTCTGCGCTCGGCTCGCTTCGGCCGAACTCGGAGCCGCTCTCTGCGCTCGGCGCGCCTCGGCTCGCTTCGGCCGAACTCGGAGCCTCTCTGTGCGCCCGGCGCGGCTCGGCTCGCTTCGGCCCAACTCGGAGCCGCTCTCTGCGCTCGGCGCGCCTCGGCTCGCTTCGGCCGAACTCGGAGCCTCTCTGTGCGCTCGGCGCGGCTCGGCTCGCTTCGGCCGAACTCGGAGCCGCTCTCTGCGCTCGGCGCGCCTCGGCTCGCTTCGGCCGAACTCGGAGCCTCTCTGTGCGCCCGGCGCGGCTCGGCTCGCTTCGGCCGAACTCGGAGCCGCTCTCTGCGCTCGGCGCGCCTCGGCTCTCTTCGGCCGAACTCGGAGCTGCTCTCTGCGCTCTCTGCGCTCGGCTCGCTTCGGCCGAACTCGGAGCCGCTCTCTGCGCTCGGCGCGCCTCGGCTCGCTTCGGCCGAACTCGGAGCCGCTCTCTGCGCTCGGAGCGCCTCGGCTCGCTTCGGCCGAACTGGGAGCCGATCAGTGCGCTCGGCGCGGCTCGGCTCGCTTCGGCCGAACTCGGAGCCGCTCTCTGCGCTCGGCGAGCCTCGGCTCGCTTCGGCCGAACTCGGAGCCTCTCTGTGCGCTCGGCGCGGCTCGGCTCGCTTCGGCCCAACTCGGAGCCGCTCTCTGCGCTCTCTGCGCCTCGGCTCGCTTCGGCCCAACTCGGAGCCGCTCTCTGCGCTCGGCGCGCCTCGGCTCGCTTCGGCCCAACTCGGAGCCGCTCTCTGCGCTCGGCGCGCCTCGGCTCGCTTCGGCCCAACTCTGAGCCGCTCTCTCCGCGTTCGGCTGAGCTCGCCTCGGCTCGGCTCCCTGACGGCGGGCAAGCGGCGCCGCCTCACGTTAAACTCGCCCGGCTCGGGGCTCTCCTGCTGCCGCGTCCCGCGGGCGGCCCGGCCATCGCAGGGACACGATCGGGAGCGCGGCGTGGCACAGGAGCTCATTGGGCTGTGACCGCACTCGCGCTAATTAGCGCGCACGAGAGCAGCGGGCTTGGTTCGGCTGAGCTCGGCTCCGTTCAGGCAGCCTCGTAAGCCTGGCCTCGGTTCGCTCGAGGCCGTCAGGTTCCGCCGGTCTCGCCTTGGTTCGGCCGAAGGAGGCGTCGTTCGCTCGTGTTTTTACAAATATCTTTCTATATTGACTGTATATTTCTATATTTCATTTTATACTTCTATAATACTTCCATTATTCCAAATAAAAACCCCGTCTCTAACCAAATAAATAAAAAAGCCCCTTCTTTTAAAGGATACTGAAATATTTTTTATTTATACTTTGTACAATTATACATTCATATTTTAATTTATCGTTTCTTTGGATGTATTACATTAATAATGATATATATATAAAATTTTAAAATAGATTTAAATTATTATTTAAATTATGTATAATATCTACTGCTACAACTAATTTTTTCTGATATTTTTAATTTTTATATTTATCTGTATGTATTTATTATATATTTCTAAACTTAGATTTCTACCTTTATATTATTTGTATTTATAATTTTTACAATCAAAACACTGCCTATTGACCAATAAAGAAAACCCGCTTTATTTAAGTATTTTAAAAATATTTTCATGTTTATAATTTTCATATTTATATTTATAATTTGTTCAATATTAGATGAGAACACACCTGCTCCCGCACCGCAGTGGGGCCCCCTCTCCTGGGGACCTTGGGGTGCCCCAACGGCATCAGAGCCCCGAGTCTTCACCCCCTTCTCCTCTATTTAGAAACTACACTGGAACTTTTTCCTGGAAATAAAGACATTACCTAAATCCTCTCCCCATGTCCTAGACAGATGGATATTCAGTTATTAGTTGGCTGGGCAGCAGTTTCTTAAATAGAATGATAAACAAGATGTGAACATTTCAGCTACAAGCAAATAGGCAAATCTGAACAAGGTACTGGTGGGCGACCACTGAAGTTATTTTGAAGGAATTTTTTAAACAATAAAATATTGATACCACAAAAATAAAGCAAAAAGCTAACTACTGACTAAGAAAAAATTAACTTTTGACAGCAACAACATTCCAACCACACAGGCTTTTTCCCAATGTCATACCTTATAACTACCTCTCTTGGGAATACTCCTCATGTATCCCAAAAGGAATAAATACCTCAGAGCGTCCTAAAGCAAAAAGTAGCACACATGAGCTCCTCACACTCCCGGGAGGCCTGCACAGCGTGCACTGAGTCTGCAACAAATTCTGCTCAGTGAGAGTCTGCAAACAAAGGTTCAACTGATGGACTGAACTGATTTTAAAGGGAGGTTTTCTAAGCACAGAAGCACAACAAAGAACAAGCAAAAACAATTCTTAAAAAAAACCTGCAAGTTTTATTTAGCATATATGCGACTGATTTCCACCCTGTGGCTTCTCACTTTGATTCGCGTCTGTAGGTTCAGGAAGATGACAATGCACACTCTGCCTTCCCTGAGCCCCCCACAGCAGCTGAGCGCTGCTCCGTGTGCTCAGATCATCAGGAGCTGGATTACACGTGCCCGCATGGACTGGAACTGCTCTGCTGCAGATTCAGGAGAGAGGGGCTGGCTGAGGCGTCGTCCCAATTCCATTTCTGTGTGACGAGAAGCGGTTTGTTCCCAATGGGTGCAACAATCCCCAGCTCCCATCTGTGGTGAGTACCGATGGCACACAAATGGCAGCCTGAGGAAATCGTGTTCTGGGCTCTAAGTGGTTGGGACAGGGTCTGATTTTTTGTTTTGCATCTGTATGACGATTAGTACGACAGGGCTCTGATGGATGACATGGCAACACAGAATTAAAAACTCCTCAATAGGATTACATCGACTTCTAGGAAAAGACAAAAGCCTAGGACCCTTCTGAAATCTATTTTTAATGCGAAGCACACGGATTGTCACTATGCTGTGCCTTCCAGCTTTTCAAAGCAGCTTACTTCTGAAGACCAGAAAACATTTATTTCTACAGAAACAATGGGCAACCCCCAGGCTAATCTCAGCACTACTGTTTAATAGGGGATCTGCCAGCATGCCAGTCCAGCTTCAAGTGTGCTTTATTTCAGTCTAACATCCCCTCAAAATTCTTCTCACATCTCCCAACCCTGACATCTTATTTTTCCCTAAAGCTTCTCATCATTAGCAATTTCCAAGTAACATGGTATTTTTACAACATTCAAAAATGTCATGCTGGACTGTGCTAGAGAGTAATTTGCAAATATAAGCTTAGCAAAGTTTGAATTGACTTGTCCAGAGAAAAAACCTACAAGTGAACACCTACACCTGCCTACAAAGAGCTAACAAGCCCCTGGCAGCTGCCAGCATCAAAGCACAGCGGATGTTTCTAATACAGGGTAAGGGTAACAATATCACCTTCTGTTCTCTCCAGCTTCTTTTCCCTGCAATCGTATTTTGCTTCTTATGATTTTTTTAGTCTCTGCATCTTCTTGGACAGCACCGAGCCCGACGACAAGGATACAAGAGTCTTTCCCTGCCGTAGGGAGAGAACCAGGAAAACAGTTAAAATAAGAACAGGGTAGTTTGAAATTCATACTTGCAACGAGAAGCAGCGCCTAACAAACAGAACAAAAGGAAACAAAGCATGATACCTCCCTGGGGACAGAAGACTTATAAACTCTCCAGGATTTACAATTCTAGCGACCAACCCCTTCAGGACGGCAGCCAAGTGTCCCATGGGATGGTGCTGCACCAAAGAACCATCTGAGAGGTTCCAAAGAGTGAAATGACAATATTTTGCAAAGCCGTAAAATCTTGCAAAATAACAAAAATACAATAGATGTAAACTACAGGGTAAGAGTACAAGTGTTCACTTTAAGAGTTGGAACCATCCAGGTGAGCACCTGATAACTGGATCCTCACCAGAGTTTGAACCCTTCAGAACACAGAAGGGTTTTCCCCAGAAATTTCACAGACTGAGTTTTGATAGAAGTATACTTGCCAGACCCTCAGAAACATCACCCATTCTCCAGGTGTCTGGAGAGAACTGCAAATGGCTCTCACGTAGTTTGAGCTAGTTCTGTAAGGTCTCAGGGTGAATTTCACCAGATGCAACCAAACTGGGCAACTCCCAGTGGGACAGAAGGAACCCAAAGCTTGGGTTCGCAGAGCTGCAGCAAATACTGAGGAAACAAACATAACAGCATAAAAAATAATAAACCATCCTTTTTTTTTTCTCTTGCTTTTGTTTTTTTCTTATTCACATCAGCATAGCAATTAAAGAGAAGGTGAAAAACTCACCATTACTGAACATTTCATCATCTGTAGGCTGAGCATCCTTAGCACAGAGGACTCCAAAGTTAAAATTCACCGATCCCTGGGAAATAAAACCAAATATTGTATGATAAACAATCAAACAGCAGACGTAAAAATTTGTTTCCTCTAAGGACTTTCGGGTACGTATGTACCTTTGCATACATCCAACACATTGGAACATACACTTTATACCATCTCCTAATAAGTAAAAATTTACCTTTAAACTTTGATAGTACAGCATAAAATTATGAACTTAAATTGGTGATCTGTTATTATTAAGTTGGTGCCTAAAGTTATTTCTGCTGTCAGGTTCAAAAAAACATTAATTTTTTTTACTGGAATGAGCAATTGATTTCAAAGTCATCACAAGCCCACCAAAACACAAAGCAGTATTCACTGGATGGGTCTGTGAGCTAGAAGTAGTTAGGCTTGTACTTCCCTCTTGCTCTTCCAGAACCAATAAATCCTGTCAACAAAACCAGGATCTATAGCCCACTGCTGTGAAAGATTCTACGAGGATGATGGTTTGATTTGTGTTTAGAAGTTTTGATTTGAAATGGCCAGTTCAATGGATAAAGACAGTTTAGGTAGTATTACATTGCTATTATTATTATTTCTATTATTATTTTTACTATTACTACTGCTATTGTTATCATCTGCTACTGGAAGAAACAAACCAGTAGTACCTATTATTTCCAGGAAATAATAAAGAAAAAGAACCAAACCAAAAAAAGTCACTTCCTACCTTTTATATCAAGGGATGAAAAATTTCTCTTGGGCTCTTCTCCAATTTATCAAGACTCATAGCACTGAAAGGCAAACAAAACAGTGCTTTATAGAAGGGCAAGTGCACATTTCAAGGCTGAACCACCAACTGATTGCAGTGACAGCAGTTACAACATGAATCCTTCCTAGAGCCTCTGTTAAATGGAATGTTCTGTGGAACTGCCGTTTCTTTCCCAAAACACTAACTTCCAACACTTCCTAATCATATTTTGTATTTTAAAACAAAAGAAGTTAGTGAGACTCTGTGCGGAGGTCAGGTTTAAATTTATTTCCTTCTAAAGCACAGAGCTCTGTTCCATCACCCTTCACTTTGGCTCTACACTGAATCGTGGTGAGCATTTGAGGAGTGCTCAATAATCAATTCTATTTCTCTCTTTTTCTAGTTCTCTCTATTCCTAAATCATTCCAGACAAGTCAAATGAAAAATGAAAAAAACAAGTTCAGCATCAAAGTCACACTTTTTCCCGTTGTCTGGTCAAGAACAGGCTCTAAATCCACTTACTGCTGCCTTCAACGATTCAGACTTGCAAAAGCATTCTTACATGTTTTACAGATTTATCATAAAACCCACAGAACGCAAGCTCTCAATTACAGGAAAAGGTACACAGGCAAATATCTAAAGGGATCACTTATTAGTAAATACATACCTTGGTAGAGATCGCACTGAGAACCTTTCTGAGGGACTCTAAGGGACGCATGTTTTCTGAGCACCCTATAAACAAGAAAAGCTAGGATATATTACGGGACATCCCCACTTTTTCTACATATTCAAATAGGATTTTTAATAAAAACAATTCAGTTAAAAAAGAAGGAAGAAAACCAAGCTAATTTTACTCAGCTGTATTTACTGCCGATTTAGAGAAAAATGCCGGGCAGCGTCGGCCGTTGCGTCACACGCCGCGCCGGCAGCAGGGCCTGCCGGGAGTTGGAGTCTCGGGCTGGTAGCCACTCATGTGCCGCGATAGCTGTTGCGTCACACGCCGCGCCGGCAGCAGGGCCTGCCGGGAGTTGGAGTCTCGGGCTGACAGCCACGGCTCCGTCCCCCGCCACCGGGAGCTGCAGTCCCTCCCGGGCATCAAACGGGTCCTTCGCCCCAGGGCGGGGAAGGACCTGAGGCAGGACCGCTCCTCCCGAATGCCCTCTCTTTTTCCCTCCAACTCTTTTTCTTTTTTTAACGCTGTTTTTCACCCCTTTCCCTTCCCTTCCCTTCTGCTCTCCTGCTTTCTTTCCTTTCCTTTCCTTTTTTTTTTCCTTTTTTCCCCCTTCCCTTTCCCTTTCTTTTTCTTGTATTTGTAATCTTGGTTTTCCTTCCTAGCTTTAGAATCAAAAAGCAGCAGTAGTAACTTTCAGGCTACCTGGGAGTAAAAAAAACCCCCAAAACTATAATGATTGAAAGAAAACTATTTATTCCCTGGGAGCCTGAAATTTTCTACTGCTGCACATGACACAGAGCTTTTTATTCCTTCTTATATACAGTTGATATTTTATACTCGCTTTATACACCGCCCCCTGCCGTCTGCACCGGCGCTCTGCAGGCAGAGCGCTGCGGCGTCGTTCGGTTCTGTTTAAATAAACTCGGCTAAATTAGGCTTGGTTCGGCTTAGGTCTAAAATCGTTTCGGTTCGGCTTTTCGTCTAAATTCGGCTTTTCCGGCTCTTCGGCTGAACTCGGCCCGGTTGGGCTAAAGTCGGTCATATTCGGCTCTTTGTCTAAATGCGGCCAATGTCGGTTACACTCGGCTATCGGTTACACTCGGCTATCATCGGCTCTTCGTCTCAAGTCGGCTGTGTTCGGCTACACTCGGCTCTTCGTCTCAAGTCGGCTGTGTTCGGCCACACTCGGCTCTTCGGTGAAACTCGGCTGTTTTCGGCCACACTCGGCTCTTCGGTGAAACTCGGCTGTTTTCAGCCACACTCGGCTCTTCGGTTAATCTCGGCTGTTTTCGGCCACACTCGGCTCTTCGGCTCTTCGGAACAATTCGGCCCGGCTCGGCTCCCTCAGGGCGGGAAAGCGGCCGTGAGAGGACCCCGGCACAGCGAGGCGTTTACCCACATGCCTGTCACAAACCCGCCGAAATACGCCCGCCCGCGGCGCCGCTGAGACCACAGCATGTGTCGGGTACACTTGAAACGTCACAGAAAATACCACCGGGGCCGCGCCGGGGTCGGTATTCCATGCAGGCAGTCCAGTGACATCCACCCCGGTCCTCCACTTCCCCGCCCTTTTCGCCGCCCTGTTGAGAAGGTCAATTAAAAGTCCGCGACATCCGCGACGCGCCACTCCCAAGGTGGCGGCCTCTCGGTGCAGGGCTGCAGCACCGCGCTCTGCCCACAAGGCGGCAGCACTGCCGCCCGACCCAGCCGGGGGCGCAGCGCGCCTCGGGGCTGCGGGCAGCAAAGGCGGCAAAAAAGAACAGGGGCGATCCCCGCCGAAAACTGCTCTGAAATAAATGCCCCAAAACAACCGGGAAGAGGAAAAAAACACTTCTGCCTCTAATCTAATAGGATAAAACAAAACAAAACCTCAACAATTTCTTAAAAAATTAAAAATTAAATATTTAAAAAAATATTTTTTTCATATTAATATTCACATTTCTATTTACAATGTATATTGATGTACACTGTCCATTTATACATTTGTTTTTATGAATACATTTCTATTCCATATTGCATATATCCCTAAAACTTAAATTTATTTTTATATGTTTATACATATTTTTACATAGTAAGTATATATTTCTGTTAGGATTTTTACTTCTGTAACACTCACAGTACTCAAAATAAAACCCCTGCCTCTACCCCATACATGGCAAATAAAACCCCCTTTCATCTCAACTGTATTTAAATTTTTTAGAAAAAAATTTTTCAAATTTATATTTAAAATGTTTACTGATGTATGATCGATTTTGCATTTATATTTAGCGATTTATTTATAAATTTATATTCTATGTTACATGTGTTCCTATTACTTATATTTTTATATACTTTTATTCATATCTTTATATATTTATTATATCTTTCTGTGTTAGGATTTTTACATCTGTAACACTTACATTATTTAAAATAAAACCCCTGCCTCTACCCACATTAAAGCCAAAAAGAACCTCAGTCTTCTCAACTGTATTTAAATATTTTTTAAAATTCTGTTTTTCAGGTTCATATTCACTTTTACATTTAAAATGTATACTAATGTATACTCTTATTTGTATTCTCCATTACATCTCTTCCTATTATTTATATTTACTTACATTTTGTGTTTATATATATATATTTATATCTTGATTTTATATCTCAATATTTAGAAATATATAACAATAATATCTACATTAATATTATTTAAAATAAAAACCCTGCCTCTAACCCAATAATAAAAAAGACCCCAACCCTTTCTTTTAAAAAATATTTAAATATGTTTTATCCTTATGTCTGATTTTTATATTCCTATTTGTATTTATAATGTATATTAATGTCTATTGCTTACTTATACATTTATCTTTACCAATGTCAAGTTATAAATAAATTTATATTCTATATTACATCTGATGCGAGTAGTTATTTATATATTTTATACATATTTTTGTGCATTGATTAAATATTTCTGCGTCAAGATTTTTACTTCTCTAACACTTATAATATTCAAAATAAAACCCCTGCCTCTACTTAAATAAAAGCCAAAACATTCCCTTTCTTTTAAACTATATTTACGTATTTTTATATTTATATTCCCATATAATGTTATTTATATTCTATACTACAACTCTTCATATTACTTACATATATTTATATATAAATTTATATTCATACTTTAGCAATTTCTCTTTATATATTTATTATATATTTCTATCTTAAGATCCACATTTCTATATTACTTATATTATTTAAAATAAAACTCCTGCCTCTAACCAAATAAAAACCAAGGACACCCCTTTATTTGAACCAGATTTAAAATTTAGGAAGTAAATTTATTTTTCAAAATTTAATGATATTTATATGGATATTTTTATTTATTTTATTCATAGATATTATATATATTAGAGAGAATACCTTCTAATATAATAATAGATATATATTTTCTGTATCATATTTTTTTACTTATATTTATTTAATTTAAATAAATATATACAAATATATACATACAAAAACAACCTGATAAGAGACTAAGAACTTTTTCAACAGATAACCACAGTACTAATTTCAGACTTAGAAAAACATTTAGGCGTAATCACTACCACAAAATTAACCCAAAGTAGAAAAATTACCAGAAAACCAACAAAACAAGCTAAACTCATTTCTGAGCACCATAGTCCTTCCTCACTCACAATATGCAATTAATTCTCTCCTGCCATTTACATCCCCAGCATCATCCCATACTGAGCATTCCTGGCACCAGAAGTCACTCGGAGCCAATTAACATCCAACTTTCCCTTCCTCAGGACTGTGTGCTTTCTGTGTCTTTATGCACACAAGGAGCAGCTGTCAGACCCAACTCTCAGCAGCCTAACAAGCACTCAGATGTTCTCTCCAGGTTCAGGGGTTGCTCACTGTGAGGCAGCCTTCAATCCAGTGAGGATTGCCTCGCTTCTTCCCTGGCAGTAGCCTTGCACAATTACCTCAGCTGGAAGTCAGACCCCACTCCCTGAATTCTCATCTCTGCCTTTAAGTAATGCGTTGTGTGGAAGACTGTGCAGCGGTTTCTGAAAGAAAGTGATTTCAGGAGAAATGGGAAATTCATGGTGTCCAGTTTCTCAGTTAGTTGGTGTCAGGGGTCATCTAATAACAGCACCATCAACAGTTTCAGCACTACCTCTGTGCAACCAACACTTGTTAGGACATGAAGTGCAGTGCTGTCATGGCTAAAGTGAAGAGAAGTGCTGTCATGGCTAAACACTTTCAGGGATCAGGGAAATGGGGAGGAAGCAGGAAGGCAGGAGATCAGGAGTTTCACAGTGCCTCTCACCATAGCTCTGTGCCAAGTACTTGACACTGGCAGGGGTCTGTGCACAAATCACAAACAGGGCAGGGCTGCTGGGAACTGCCTTGAGCCGTTTGATTTTCCAGCATCAGCCTCATTCCATGGTTACGGCAATGGGAAGATGCCACCAGCTCACATCCCAGGCAGCAGACCGAGAACTCAATGTCACAACTCACTTTATCAGTTTTTTGCCCAATCACACAAAGCAAAAGCACATTGACAGTAGCTCTATCCAACCACTGTAAGCACAGGTACCTTTGGTTAAACAATGCTTGCTTATTTCAAATACAATACCTGCTTGTGAGCCTTAAACACAATGCACAGAGCTCCAGTATTAAGCCTAGAACTTCCTAATATCTTGCTAGATAAACTTTCTGTAGCTTAGGGAGTTATTCTAGGCAAGTGTTAATACACAGACCATTGTTCCATTTGTTCTTGCTTTTCCACAGTTTAAATAGTTTTTCTGCTGACCAATCTCATGGCTGCTGCTCAGCTCTGATCACAGTTCTGCTGTCTCTGAGGCCTGCCTTTTGCAGCTTTCCCAAACCCCTCTGATTTTACGCATTCCCACAGTACTCAGTGCTGGATGAACCCTAGTGCAGAAACAGAGGAAGCAGGATTTAGTGAGTCTACTCACCCAAAGTACTGGGAAAGAAACTCCCTATCAGATGAGTTCTGCAGATCACAGACAGGAGGAAATGTAGTTACAATGGGTTACGCCTGAGAACTGTGCTCACATGCAGTTTCCCGGGGGGTTTTTGGCCCTGCTAGCAAACGTCACCCTTGGAAGCACATGAGCAGAAACAGATGGGTCCCCCAGTGAGCGCCTTGCTAAGATAACCCTCACAAAAAAACCATTCCATCCCCTGTGGTAAATTATAACTGCTGAACTGCCAGCTGATGGCATTGCTGCCCCAGGGCTCTGTGTTTGTAACTCTGCACACGTTGGGAGCGACAGCAGCTGAGCTGACACCTTTCTATGGGGAAGAGCCTTCAGTTTGCACGTCTTTTTCAACCATTTCAAGCAAAGACACCGGCCCAGGGTTACAAGGAATAACAGCTGTGGAACTTCTCCTTGAAAATGCTACAGCTGAAATAAAGCTGCCAAGGTGTGCTGATATGGGCCATTCTTGTTTCTCACACAGAACCTGTCACAAAACTAAATGCTGCAACAGGAGCAGACAGCATGCCAAGCAGGCACTGCTGATCTGAAATGCATCCAAAATAACTAAACCTCCTGAGCCTGGAAATCCTGGCTTGAAATTCCATTACAATAAACTTTCCAGCACTGGCACTCTGGGATTTGGAAAGTAGAGTCTGTTCTCTTGGTCTTGTTAATTCCTTGATTTATCCTCACTTTTGTGTTCAGCCCCAAATAAGCCAGATTCTACTCAATTACAGTCTGAACTGGACAATATTTCCCTACTCAGCTGAGTGGTGTTCCATCACAGTGAAATAAAAAAAAAAGGCTACAGGTCTTTTCTTTCCTTAGCTTGCTATGCCTACTTTTTTATTACTACTCCATTTTCCTAGAAACCTACTTAGACTGGGAGAATACTACCAGTTACCTGCCTATCTGTGAAAGTTATCACAAAAACCAGAAGAAATAATCCAGATTAGGACCAAAAACAGCCCCCCCAAAAATTGCCACATCTGCAGAAAAGAATTCCACCAATAAGCCTGTTCTGGTGCAGATATAGCAGGCAGAATTTTTTCCCAAGCAAAATACCGCTGGACCTTGACTAATCCTTCACATTGAAATGAAGTTGTACTTTTGTACCTGGGAAAATCACTGCCAGTCTCAGTCACAGGTGCATTGACAGAATCCTAAAAGATGCTGAGAACCAGTCCTAAATTCATTTATGACTTCAGTTCTGTTATCAGAAGGATAGCATCAGTTTTCTTTGTCCCTATCTAGTTTTCTTCCTCGATTTTCAATTTCCCAGAAGGGAAGCCCCAGACTCCCGCATTTGTCCTTTCCTTACTGGAAGCCTCCTCAGGGAAGATGAGGTATTATCAGATGTCATTTCTTCCCTTGTCCTGGGGACCCTCAAACACCACCACAGTCTGATTACTTGTTTAGAGACAAAACCATTTGAATTAGTGCTAGGAACCTTGTCCCACCTCTATTGGACCTCTATTTCTGCTTCTCTTGTATTTTTATTTCACCAGACTGCAACTTGTTCAGATTTGTTTGTCAGCAAACCTGGCATGTCAAAAAATTGTTCAACTGAGAAGCTCCATCTCAAAGTGCTTAGGCTATCAGATAACCCAGGCAATGTTTTAACTCACACCCTGATAGTTAAAACTATTAAACTTGCATCCCACCTAGCATGTTGACACAGCATTACCAGGAAACAAAGTTTATTTTGTCTATACATGCAAAAATCATGAGGTGAAAGACGTGGCAGAGCATTTTGACTGATACAGCAAAGTTCTTACAACATAAAGTAGTGTGTGTGGTTTTCCTGGTTGGGTTTTTTTTTTTTTGTTTTTGTTGTTGCTGTATCTTTATTTTTTTTAATAATACACAAAGTTCAGTCATTTGAGAAAATCATCAAAGAGTAATTGCCACACCAGCGCTATTTAGCATGTTCCTTTCTCCTTTTTTCCCTGACTGAAACCCACATCAAGTAATTACATGCAATTAAACATATTCTTTCCAATGCTTTTGCCTTTTCTTTTTTCATTTCACTACAATTACTGTGAATTCTCTTTTACTCATCAACTTGCACTTTTCAAGCAAATTTTCATGCATTTTATGCATCAAAAGGGCCAATACCTCAAAGAGGAGGATCTTTGTAGCCTGCCCTGATGGAGGGCCATTTCATCCAAATCTCATCATTTTCATCCAAATCTGTTCTGCGCCTCATCAAGGCTCTGATAATGGGCTCTACACAGCAGAAATAGTCAAATTGCAGTTTGAACCAGAGAAATGTTTTTTATTTGCTGCAAAGTAGCAATTACACGAATCTTCAGCTACACAAGGGAACCTCTCAAACAACAGTGCTGTAAATCAAGCAGTTTGTTCACTTGAGATAGGAACCTAATAAGAGAAAAATAGTCTCCAAAAGAATTCATCCCATCATTGAATTTTTAGGCTGTTTGAGATACAGACTGTGTCTGGATGCCTAAGGGGGTCTTAAGAGCTACACAGGCAGTGGTATGGTGCAAATAACAAACACATGTGAGTCAGCACTGACAGACAGAAAGGGTAGGATCCCTGTCCTTTATCAAATCACTATGGACAGGATCTTCCTTGTCTCAAATACTTTAGGAGCACAAACACTCTTCAGCCTCCATTAAATAACATGGTATTGACTCCTCTCTATGCCAAGGATTGAAGAAACATGCTACAGCCTCACCTAGAGGAGTTATAACAACTCCCAGTCCTATGCACAGGTGACCTGTCCAATTACTAACTAAAACAGATGAATAACAGAAATATAGTCAGAGACCAACAGAACTAATAAACCTTCTTCTATAGAACATCATACTTGTTTCTCATCCTCTCCATGAACCAGTCGCCACCAAAAACATATTGGGAAACCAGAGAGCCTGAAGGAAACCATTCCTCCATGCACTCCATGTTCTTAGCACTCAAAGCTCCAGGGAATTTTCCTTGAGCAGGTAAGGATATGGTGACAATGCACTTTGAGACTATTACTGCATGATGCTCCCAGGCAATCCATTCAAACAGACTGATTCACCTCAGCCCAGCTGAGCACACCACAGCAGCAGAATAACTCTGCTAGAGCTGGTTTCTGTATGGAACAGGCTGATGAGCTCCAGCCACTGTGCTGTGCCCAGTGATTCCAGCTCACCTCTCAGAATTTCTGCTGAAATGGGAGGGCAGGTTGCCAACACAGGCTGGGATTAGACAGAAGGCAGCACTGGAATCAGCTGGGGGCTCAGGACTCAGGAGCTCCCCACCTGAGAGCTCACATGTGTTTTGTTCTGCTGAAAATCCAATTTTGTCACTGGTCTGGAAAGAGGAGTGTTCTTGAATCATTTTCATCTGAGAAGCAGTTGAAAATATGTATATAAATATATAGTATTCATAGAAATATATCTTATATAGAATATATACTTTATAGATAATATTATATCTATTGTTATATATAATTATATATTTTATATATTATATATTATTAATATATATTATATCTAATTCTATATATCTAGAGCTATATCTAGAGCTATATCTAGAGCTATGTGTTAAACCATCCATTTTTGCCTGAACATCAGTTCCCTGTCTGAAGTTAAAATTATGAACAGTGAACATGTTATGGACAGTGGAAGCTGAAAGCCAAACTAATTTACAGATGGATCCTGAAAATTCAGCAGAGTTAGACTACTGAAGTCAAAAGGCTCCAATATTTTATTTTCTATTTTAACCTAAAAAGGATAGTCTGGTGACATTTCAGGTTCAAATTGAGGTTGGGACAACAATTACAATTGAAGAAGTAAAATGCCACAAGTTCTGTACATGACTGGAATCAACTTAGTCCACACAGCTATGAAGGGGGTGATACCAGCAGTAATCAATTCCTAATGTTATTTCCTGTGAGTACAATGAATTGTATAAACATAAATGCTCAAGAGTTAAGTTTATGTTTGGATTCTTCAAAACACAAACTTTTAGGGATTATAAAAACGCCTGGCTTTTCCTTCTTCCTCAGAGAATTCTCACCTGGTATTTTGCTTTGACAATTTATGCTTCTATTCTGAATCTGAAAATAATCATCAGTAACTCAAATGGGCATAGGAAAATACATTATTTTTTGCCAGTCAACCCATGATACCACTGCACAGTTTTGTGAGGGAAAGTTTCATTTGCCTTCCAGCCATCAGGCACTGGCAAGCATTCAAGCAAGCACATCCATTCAGATGAAGGACCGGCTTGTTGCATGACTGAGCAGCCAAATTCAATTCATACTTGGAGTGAAACTAATTAATATTTGTAAATAGAATATATACTTTATATATAGTATTATATAGATTATATAGAATTATATATTGTATGTATTATATATTATGAATATGTATTATACATAATTCTATATAACATAGAGCCACACCTAGAACCGTATCCGGAAGCATACTTAATACATATCTAGTACATATACAGAACATAACATTCTGGAACGTACCTAGAACTGTATCTAGAACGGAACCCAGAACACACCTAGAACACAATCTACAAAGATTCATAGAGTCTAGAACATGTCTAGAACGCACCTAGAACGCAAATCTAGAGCCTAATACAAAGCAATCTAGAACGCAATTTAGAGTCTAGAACGTGTCTAGAACACAATCTAGTGCCCACCTAGAACGGAATCTAGAACATAGCTATAACGCGCTCCATAACGCGCTCTAGAACACACCTAGAATGCAATCTAGAACGTACATAGAACGAAATCTAGAACATGCCTAGAACGCACTCTAAAAACACCTAGAACGCTCTCTAGAACACACCTAGAACGCAATCTAGAACGCGTTCTAGAACATACCTAGAACGCAATCTAGAACGTACCTAGAATGCAATCTAGAACGTACCTAGAACGCAATCTACAAAGATTCATAGAGTCTAGAACGCACCTAGAACGCAAATCTAGAGCCTAATACAAAGCAATCTAGAACGCAATTTAGAGTCTAGAACGTGCCTAGAACACAATCTAGCGCCCACCTAGAACGGATTCTAGAACATAGCTATAACGCGCTCCATAAGGCGCTCTAGAACACACCTAGACCGCAATCTAGAACGCGTTCTAGAACACACCTAGACCGCAATCTAGAACGCGTTCTAGAACATGCCTAGAACGCGCTCTAAAACACCAAGAACGCAATCTAGAACGTACCTAAAATGAAATCTAGAACATATTTAGAACGCGCTCTAGAACACACCTAGAACGCAATCTAGAACGTACCTAGAACGCAATCTAGAACGTACCTAAAATGAAATCTAGAACATATTTAGAACGCGCTCTAGAACACACCTGGAACGCAATCTAGAACGTACCTAGAACGCAATCTAGAACGTACCTAGAACGCAATCTAGAACGCAATCTAGAACGTACCTAGAACGCAATCTAGAACGTACCTAGAACGCAATCTAGAACGTACCTAGAACGCGCCTGGAATGCAATCTAGAACGTACCTAGAAGGCGCTCTAGGACAAACTTAGAGCGTAACCCAGAACATGCCTAGAACGCAGTCTAGAACGCAGTCTAGAACGCACCTATAATGTAATCTAGACCACACCCAGACCTTATTCAGTGTACGGAACTACATCTAGAACATACCTAGAACGCACCTAGAACTAGACCTAGAATTGTATCTAGAACCCACCTAGGGCCTTTTACGACAGTCGCGCTTTACGGCCGGTTTTACAACAGTCGCGCTTTACGGCACCTTTTACGACAGTCGCGCTTTACGGCCGGTTTTACAACAGTCGCGCTTTACGGCACCTTTTACGACAGTCGCGCTTTACGGCCGGCTTTACGACAGTCGCGCTTTACGGCACCTTTTACGACAGTCGCGCTTTACGGCGCCTTTTACGACAGTCGCACTTTACGGCACCTTTTACGACAGTCGCGCTTTACGGCACCTTTTACGACAGTCGCGCTTTACGGCACCTTTTACGACAGTCGCGCTTTACGGCACCTTTTACGACAGTCGCGCTTTACGGGCGGTTTTACGACAGTCGCGCTTTACGGCACCTTTTACGACAGTCGCGCTTTACGGCCGGTTTTACGACAGTCGCGCTTTACGGCGCCTTTTACGACAGTCGCGCTTTATGGCCGGTTTTACGACAGTCGCAATTTACGGCACCTTTTAAGACAGTCGCGCTTTACGGCCGGTTTTACGACAGTCGCGCTTTACGGCCGGTTTTACGACAGTCGCGCTTTACGGCACCTTTTACGACAGTCGCGCTTTACGGCCGGTTTTACGACAGTCGCGCTTTACGGCCGGTTTTACGACAGTCGCGCTTTACGGCACCTTTTACGACAGTCGCGCTTTACGGCACCTTTTACGACAGCCGCGCTTTACGGCACCTTTTACGACAGCCGCGCTTTACGGCACCTTTTACGACAGTCGCGCTTTACGGCACCTTTTACGACAGTCGCGCTTTACGGCACCTTTTACGACAGTCGCGCTTTACGGCCGGTTTTACGACAGTCGCGCTTTACGGCACCTTTTACGACAGTCGCGCTTTACGGCACCTTTTACGACAGTCGCGCTTTACGGCACCTTTTACGACAGTCGCGCTTTACGGCCGGTTTTACGACAGTCGCGCTTTACGGCCGGTTTTACGACAGTCGCGCTTTACGGCCGGTTTTACGACAGTCGCGCTTTACGGCACCTTTTACGACAGTCGCGCTTTACGGCACCTTTTACGACAGTCGCGCTTTACGGCCGGTTTTACGACAGTCGCGCTTTACGACTGTCTTTACGACAGTCGCGCTTTACGGCACCTTTTACGACAGTCGCGCTTTACGGCGCCTTTTACGACAGTCGCGCTTTACGGCCGGTTTTACGACAGTCGCGCTTTACGGCACCTTTTACGACAGTCGCGCTTTACGGCACCTTTTACGACAGTCGCGCTTTACGGCCGGTTTTACGACAGTCGCGCTTTACGGCACCTTTTACGACAGTCGCGCTTTACGGCACCTTTTACGACAGTCGCGCTTTACGGCACCTTTTACGACAGCCGCGCTTTACGGCACCTTTTACGACAGCCGCGCTTTACGGCACCTTTTACGACAGTCGCGCTTTACGGCCGGCTTTACGACAGTCGCGCTTTACGGCACCTTTTACGACAGTCGCGCTTTACGGCACCTTTTACGACAGTCGCGCTTTACGGCGCCTTTTACGACAGTCGCACTTTACGGCACCTTTTACGACAGTCGCGCTTTACGGCACCTTTTACGACAGTCGCGCTTTACGGCCGGTTTTACGACAGTCGCGCTTTACGGCACCTTTTACGACAGTCGCGCTTTACGGCCGGTTTTACGACAGTCGCGCTTTACGGCGCCTTTTACGACAGTCGCGCTTTACGGCCGGTTTTACGACAGTCGCGCTTTACGGCACCTTTTACGACAGTCGCGCTTTACGGCACCTTTTACGACAGTCGCGCTTTACGGCCGGTTTTACGACAGTCGCGCTTTACGGCACCTTTTACGACAGTCGCGCTTTACGGCACCTTTTACGACAGTCGCGCTTTACGGCACCTTTTACGACAGCCGCGCTTTACGGCACCTTTTACGACAGCCGCGCTTTACGGCACCTTTTACGACAGTCGCGCTTTACGGCCGGCTTTACGACAGTCGCGCTTTACGGCACCTTTTACGACAGTCGCGCTTTACGGCACCTTTTACGACAGTCGCGCTTTACGGCGCCTTTTACGACAGTCGCACTTTACGGCACCTTTTACGACAGTCGCGCTTTACGGCACCTTTTACGACAGTCGCGCTTTACGGCCGGTTTTACGACAGTCGCGCTTTACGGCACCTTTTACGACAGTCGCGCTTTACGGCACCTTTTACGACAGTCGCGCTTTACGGCACCTTTTACGACAGTCGCGCTTTACGGCCGGTTTTACGACAGTCGCGCTTTACGGCACCTTTTACGACAGTCGCGCTTTACGGCACCTTTTACGACAGTCGCGCTTTACGGCCGGTTTTACGACAGTCGCGCTTTACGGCACCTTTTACGACAGTCGCGCTTTACGGCCGGTTTTACGACAGTCGCGCTTTACGGCACCTTTTACGACAGTCGCGCTTTACGGGCGGTTTTACGACAGTCGCGCTTTACGGCACCTTTTACGACAGTCGCGCTTTACGGCACCTTTTACGACAGTCGCGCTTTACGGCCGGTTTTACGACAGTCGCGCTTTACGGCACCTTTTACGACAGTCGCGCTTTACGGCACCTTTTACGACAGTCGCGCTTTACGGCCGTCTTTACGACAGTCGCGCTTTACGGCACCTTTTACGACAGTCGCGCTTTACGGCACCTTTTACGACAGTCGCGCTTTACGGCCGGTTTTACGACAGTCGCGCTTTACGGCACCTTTTACGACAGTCGCGCTTTACGGCCGGCTTTACGACAGTCGCGCTTTACGGCACCTTTTACGACAGTCGCGGTTTACGGCACCTTTTACGACAGTCGCGCTTTACGGCCGGTTTTACGACAGTCGCGCTTTACGGCACCTTTTACGACAGTCGCGCTTTACGGCACCTTTTACGACAGTCGCGCTTTACGGCACCTTTTACGACAGTCGCGCTTTACGGCCGGTTTTACGACAGTCGCGCTTTACGGCACCTTTTACGACAGTCGCGCTTTACGGCACCTTTTACGACAGTCGCGCTTTACGGCCGGTTTTACGACAGTCGCGCTTTACGGCACCTTTTACGACAGTCGCGCTTTACGGCACCTTTTACGACAGTCGCGCTTTACGGCCAGTTTTACGACAGTCGCGCTTTACGGCACCTTTTACGACAGTCGCGCTTTACGGCCGGTTTTACGACAGTCGCGCTTTACGGCACCTTTTACGACAGTCGCGCTTTACGGCACCTTTTACGACAGTCGCGCTTTACGGCCGGTTTTACGACAGTCGCGCTTTACGACTGTCTTTACGACAGTCGCGCTTTACGGCACCTTTTACGACAGTCGCGCTTTGCGGCCGGTTTTACGTCAGTTTTTTCTTGCCCATCTTGGCGTTTTTTCTTGCCAGTCTTGGGGTGTTTGTTCCAGATTTCTTCTTGCCCATCTTGGGGGTTTTTTTTGTGTTTTTTTCTGGGTTTTTTCTTGCCCATCTTGCGGATTTTTTCTGAGGTTTTTTCTGGAGTATTCTTGCCTATCCTTGGGTTTTTTTCCGTTTTTTTTTTTTATTTTTTTTCCTTGGTTTTTTAAGGGTTTTTTCTGGTCCATCTTGGTTTTTTTTCCTGGGAGTTTTCTCACCCATCTTGGGGTTTTTTCCTTGGTTTTCTGTGGGTGTTTTCTGGGTTTTTTCTTGCCCTTCTTGGGGGTTTTTCTGTGATTTTTCTGGGGTTTTTGTGGATCTTCTCCTTGCCCATCTTGTGGTTTTTTTTGGGGGGGTTTTTTTCCTTGCCCATCTTGGGATTTTTTTCCCTTTTTTTTCCGGTTTTTTTTCTGGTTTTTCCTGGTTTTTTTCTGGTCCATGTAGCATTGTTTTTCTGGGATTCTTCTTGCCCATCCTGGGGTTTTTTTCTTGGTTTTCTGTGGGTGTTTTCTGCATTTTTTTCTTGCCCATCTTGGGGGTTTTTTTCTCGGTATTCTCACCCATATTGGGTTTTTTTTCTTGGTTTTTTGGTTCTTTTCTAGCCTATCTTGTGGTATTTTTCTGGGTTTTTACTTGGCCGGGACCAAAAAAAAAAATCAGCCAGGGTGGAAGGCAGCTGGGGATTTTTTATTCTAAATTTAACAAGGAGTTGCAAAACCTGGAAAGCAAAAGTCACACACACAAGGTTAAATCCAGTCAGCATGCGCTCACACACACAGAGACGAGCAGACAGACACAGCCACGTGCTCTCACACATACTCCTTCCACTTACATGCTCACTGTGGCCCTTACCTGAGATGCTGAAGAAGGTGCTTTGACACATCTTCTGGCTGCCGCTCCTTGAGGTAAATGGCAGATCCTGGGGAAAACAGCAGCCACGAGGACCTGTGAGTCAACAGGAAGGGTCAACAGGTGGCTGACAGCTAGGACTTGTCCCCACTCTGGACTGATAAATTTTCTACCCAAAATCCCACGAAAGACAGATGAACAGTAAAGTTGTTATAACTGTTCTACCTAACTGTGACTACGTGCCAGGGCAGGGCAGCTGCGATCATAAGTGGTACAGTGTAAGTACACACAATATAAGCTGATGCATACAGTGCAAGTCCACATAGAGTGTAAGTACACACAATATAAGGCGACATGCTTACATACATGCCAATTTTTAAATCTGTCCCAGGGATTCCCAACCTGCTACTCTCCCATCTCCAGGCTGTGGCCCCCGACTTATCTTTTGGATGATAGGTGATGGGAATCCATGTTGCACCTGCAATGAGTCTGCCTCGGAGGGCCCCATGATCACCTGTTAGCCTCTGGTCAGCTACAATAAAGAAAACCAAAACCAAAGTGTGAGTTCAGAGTTATGTGGGCCTAATCCCAGCAAGGCAGCTACTTGCCCTCTCCTGAGTGTGCCTGGCTCCTTCAGGCTCCAGCTTCATCCTGATTCCAAGGCTGTGGCCTTCATTAGGGGTGGCACCTGGGTTAGAGAAAGGCAAAGTTAAATGGCATTCCTGTGAGTGCAGTGGATCACCTTGTGTGCTTTAAGACATGTGAAAACCTCTGCTAGGCTTCTGAGAAGTCTCTTGGCGGGGGAGGGGGGGGGGGGAAATGTGTCCTCAAATCAACAGCCTTTCTCACCCTGCTGCCTTCAAATCTCCCCCCACCCACAATAACTCCTACCTGGATACCTGCTCACCCTCCCTCTCCTAGTCACAACCCTTAACTCGCCTGAAGCCTCAATCTCAAACATCATCTTTGACACTAGGCAGATCCCTCTTGTGACAACATGATGAATCTGCTGAACAAAGTGTTATACTTGACAGAACTGGGAGCCTCTGGAAGATCTACTCCTCCTAAAAAATAATAAAAAACAAAACAAGAACAACACCAGAACTTGCAAATGCACTTTACCACCCCTAAACACAAAACCCGAAATTGTTAACTTAAATACTCCCTGTATTCCATGCTGTTTTCTTCAGTCTCTTCCAAGCCTCTATTGCTTTAGATGCCCAGAAACACCTGCTGAAAACAAGCTGAGATAAGCTGAAAGAGCCTCCTCAATGAAATGAGAGGAGAGTTCTTACCCCAGCACATCCCAGAGAGGGAATGAAGCTCCTCAGCCAAGGCTGGGGTTAATATACCCCTGATTGTGCTCGCCTCTCGTTCCCATGGCACCCAGGAAAAGGGAGGGGGCGAATCCCACCAACCCCTCAGAGCAGCTGCAGCTGTTTGGCTTCTCTGGCTCAGATTCAAGGGCAGTAAAGGGCTTGTTATAGAAGAAAACTCTACAGAAAAATAACAGCGCTTTCTTTTTTGCAACAACTACTTGGAGCAGAAGAACAGAAAACTGGTAAAACATAAAACTTTGTGTTAAGGTTACACATCTAGCTAAATTGGGTAATTTGCTGTTAACTTATGTAATTATTCCTTGGTGATTACTAAGTAGTACATCAGTAGTACATGCTGCCTAGCCTGCTCGGGTGCTGCCCCTTGGCAAGAGGGTTCTTCCCTTGGCATTTTCTCAAAGTGATGCTCTATGCCCAGGTTGGCCTAGCAGCTCCCTAGTCCCTGCTGGATGCTTCAACCATAGCTCCCAGAGGGATGCTTGGGATACCCCCGTTAGCCCCTGTGGACTAGCAGCTCCCTGTGCAGGTGTTCCTGGGTAACCCTCTGAAAGCAGCTGGTCGCGTGGGGGGCTGCTAGACCTTGGAGCGGGGGAGGAGGTGAAAAAAGGTCATGTGGGGTGTTCCCTTCCCTACACAGCTCTTCGTCTGCCCCTTAAACTATGGGGTGCCAGACTTGCCTTTCCTTCTACCCCAAAACTGTCGCCTTCAGATGCAAGGCGAGGTGACCTGGTTCTGAGGAAACGGCACGGCGACCCACTGCCCAGGGTCACTCGGGCCAAGAACACACGCAGACACCAGTGTGGTGGACGGTTCAAGACCTTTATTGTCCCGCCTCATCGGGTTTTATACTGGGAAAGTTTTTTCCCTACGTCAGGGGGTCTTACTTTACTGTAATTGGTTAGTAAGGAGCAGAAAGTTACTAATGTTAGGGGGGACAACATTCTTGGGTGATCCTTTATCACTAGGAGTTAGGGGGAGAGGAGCTCTGCTGCTTTCCGTAACATCGCGAGATTTTCCGACCGCCCGACCCTATCCACTACATCTCCCCCCCCTTTTTTACAAATGAACGAAGTAGTCATACTCATAGGTACTGAGATGAGGCATGAGGTTGTCTCTGGTCACAGCATTTGCTGTCGGCCTATGAACAGGATGTTGGCCCGTTCTAGGCGGGTCTGAACGAATGAGACTAGTTTGTTCAGCAGGCATGGTCCGAAGGTGATAGCTAAAAGTAGCATTGCCAATGGACCAATTAGGGTAGAAATTAGGGTGGTCAGCCATGGCGATCGATTGAACCAGGACTCGAACCAACCCTGTTGGGCTTCCCTGTATCTCTGTCTCTGAGCCAGTCTGTTTCGGAGCTCTGCCATGGAGTCTCTCACGACTCCCATGTGGTCTGCATAGAAACAACACTCCTCTTTCAAGGCGGCACACAGGCCCCCTTGCTGCATGAACAGGAGGTCCAGACCTCGCCTGTTTTGTAGGACCACTTCTGAGAGTGAGGAGACCGACTTCTCTAGATAGGAGATGGATTTCTCGATCCTCTGCAGGTCCTCGTCAATCGTTGCCTGCAGCTGGGACAGTCCTTGGTGCTGGGTCACCAAGGCTGAGACTCCCGTGGCCGTTCCTGCTGTTCCTAGGCCCAGCAGCATTGCGATAGTTATAACTGTTACTATTTCTCTTTTGTGGAGCTGGTTGGGTTCTTCAAAAAGGTGATACACTTCTTCATCTGCGTGGTACAGGACCCTAGGAACAATCAGAACTTGGACACAAAAGTCGTTAGAGTCATCGAATTTGGCAAGGAACACACAGGGACTCACTCCGGACAAAACTCATTAAAATTCTAAAAAATCTACCCCAAAAAATACCTTAAAATTCCCTCAAAAGCCCTAAAGATACCCTAACTCATAAAAAGTCCTAAAATTACCCTCAATAGTCCTAAAAAAAAATCCCTAAAAATCCTTCATCTCCTGTCAAATGAGACATGAGGTTAGGAATTAACTTGGGTTAGAAATCAACTTCAGATTTAAGTGGAATATGCTGTTTTGAATTGTTTAAGTTGTTTAGTCTGTTAAATTTGCTGTGTTCAAAAAAGCCTGTAGCTCTCAAAATTGTCTCAAACAAGGTGAAAGGAATGTGAGCTTCCAAGCTAGAGGAAGGTAAGAGGGGCCCCTTGGACCTTGAAATAAGAAGCAAGCCAAAACTGAGGCTGCAGGACACAACTGACAAACAGCGAGCTCTCTGCTCAAGGACTGACATTAACTAATTGTAATGCGATGAATATGCATGAACCTATTGCAAAACTTAATGCATATGCAATAGGCTGGGGGAAAAAGGGGAGTTTGGACTCTCTGATTGCACGCATGTTCTTTAAGGAGTTATCCTGCATGCGTCCGACGCTGAATAAAGATACATACCCACTTCACGACTTTTACTAGTTGTGGAGTTTTTTCCGCAAATCATGCGGACCCTGTGGGAAACCTGAGTTATGTCACCGGGGCGGGGGGAGCGCAGGGGCTGTGGGGATGATGGAGCAGGAGCTGCGGGCGGCACCCGCGGGGCGGGGGGCCCCGGGACCGGTGCGGCACCCTGCAGACTCTTCCCTTGAGGGTCCAATGTTTATTTTGAACATTTACCCTGCAGCTGGATAGCTCAGGTAACAACCCCTCCGTTGCCTTGTACTGCCTTATCTGGCCTACCTCTCCATTTCCTTCCATTATCTTGGCTTCCACTGCCTCCCCTTGCCTTGCCTGGACCCCTTGTCTGCCCCTCCCTTTCCTCGTGTTGCCTTTACCAACCCTCCCTTCTGTCGTCTTGCCTTCTCCTCTGTTGTTTTGCCTTGTTTAACCCTCCCTTGCATAGCGTTTCATACCCTTCCTTTTTTTGCCTTACCTAACCCACGCTTGCCTTGCCTTGTATTGGTGCCCTCTTGAATTGCCTCTTCCTCCTTTGCCTTTCCTCACCGACCAACCTTTCCGTTCCCTTGCCTTGCCTACCCCTCCTTTGCCGTTGCCCCCATTTCGACACATGACTCGAGGGGCGCGGACGGTCTCGTTCCCTCCCTGCCCCTCCTCGCTGTTCTCTCCCTCGGGTTTTTGCGTCGGGGGAGTGCTCCTGAGTGCCCCCGCTATGTTCGGAGCGGGCACTCCACCCTGCAGCGCCCGCTCCTCCAGGCCCTCGCTCTGGGGACGGCGCTCTACTCCCCTCCCACCCCCAACAGCTCTAAGCCAATCGGTTGCCAGGCACACCAGGCCTCGGCCAATCAGAGCGCTTCATGCTTTGAGTCGCCTGTTGCCAGTCAGATCAGCAGAACGCAGCGCCCCGCACAAACCCGCCGTATCTCGCAGGGCTGCGAGCCCAACCCGGACCGCAGCCTCTCCGGGGAGGGCTTTGCGGAGCGGGGAAGTGCAAATCAGCCAGACCGCTATCTTCTGATGCTGTCCGAGGGCTGTGGCGGGTGCCGAGAGTGGCCGGTCAGGGTGGGCGCAAGGCTGGGCTTCGGGCGTTCCGGACGTTTAGGGGGTCCCAGGAAGAGCCGGGACTTGTGGGTTCAAAAGCACAAATTTTATTAGGAGGAGATAAATGGGGCCCTCCCACACTGCATTGACTCAGGCATCCAGGAGAGACCCAGCTATCTGGTTTTGAATGGGGGCACGCAGGGGTCAGGTGTCAGGTGAGTTGGGATGGAGTCACGCAGGGTTCAAGCAGAGTCAGATGGGGTTAGGTAGGGTCACAGCTGGGGTCATAGCCGGTGTCAAGGTGAGGCATAGGGTTGGCAGGGGTGAGGCCGATGTCAGGTGGGGTCAGTCAGGGGGTCACGGTCAGCCAGGTTCAGGCAGTGTCACACAGGCTCAGGTGAAGTCAGGTGTATTCAAGAAGGGTCAAAAAAACCTCAGGTGAGTCACAGTGTGTTCAGAAAAGTAATAAAGTGGTCAAGTGGAGTCAGGCCAGGGTCAGGGTAAGCCCGGGGGCTGGCAGGGCACCATACGCAGGCGAAAGGAGGGGCAGCGCAGCACCGTGCCCGGTGAGCCCCTCAGCCCCGGCAGTCCCTCCGGGCCCGGCTCCAGACGGAATTCCCGCAGGATCAGCCCCAGGAACACGAAGAGCTCGGCCCGCGCCAGCCCCTCCCCCGGGCACGATCGCGCCCCGCAGCCGAACGGCAGCAGCGACCGCGAGGGGGCGCCCGGCGCCAGGAACCGCTCTGGGGGGCGGCGGGTCAGCTCCGAGGGGTGCGGGGGGACCCGCAGGATCGGGGGGTTCCAGGGGGGGACCCACAGGCTTGGGGGGAGCGGGCGCCATGGGGGGACCCAGGACTTAGGGGCGGACCTCCACAAGTTTGGAGGGTGCCTGGGGGTTCCCCAGGTTGGACTTCGGGGTTCAGAAGGGAAACATGGGGGTTTGGGGTGACCCAGGGGCTCAGAGGGAGCCTAAGATTCGGGGGAGACCCCAGGATGACAGAGGGGATTCACATGTTTGGGGAGGGTTCAGACACCTGAGGGGGGTCTCAGGGGTTTCGGCAGGGGGGTAGAGGGGAGGAACAGGTTTTGAGGGGGGTACACAGATATATGGGAGAACTAATGGGGATGGTGGGGGGTAACCACAGGTTTGGGGGAGGGGGTGTGGGGTTGGGGTGGTTCAGGCATCGGGGGGGGGGGACACTCATGACACAAAGGTGTTCCCAGGATACCCAGGAATCAGGGAAAACACCATGGCTGGGGGAACCCAGTTTGATGTTTGAGGAAACCCAGGAGTTCAGGGGGGCACTCAGAGTGCAGGCATACCCACATACCGGGCAGGAAGACCTCAGGGTGCTGCCAGATGTCAGGGTCCTGTTGGGCTGCCAGCAGGTTGGGGATCAGGACAGTGCCGGCTGCCACGGGGAGCCCCCCAAGACTGGAAGGGGACAAGGTGCATGGAGATAGACTGCGGTCTGCTGGGGGCTACTGAAAGTTACATGGGCCATACTGAGACCTACTGAGGCTCTCTGGGGGCTCACTAGGTATGACTGGATGTCTGTTTGGGTCTACAGGGTCTATACTGAGATCTGGTAGGTGCTGCTGGAAGTTACTGGGTGTCTGTTGGAGTCTACTGGGGCTCTCTGGGGTCTCCTGGGATCTATTAGGTGCCTACTGGAATTTGCTGATGCTATACTGGAATCTACTGGAGCCATACTGACACCTACTAGAATTTATTTGGGGTCTACTGGCACACTGGGTGGGATCTGCTAGCGCCATACTGGGATCTGGTGGAGTCCTACTGGAGCTCTCTGGTATCTACTGGCTATCTGTCGAGGTCTACTGGGGCCATACTGGGGTCTACTGGGCTCACTGGGAACTGCTGGACCCATCGTGAGCTTTTCTGGGGGCTACTGGATGTCTACTGGGGTTTCGTGGGGCTACCTTGGACTTACTGGGATATATTGGGAACTCCTGCTGGGATCTTCTGGGCTCTGCTGGGGCCTACTGAGGCTATTCTGGAATCTTCTAGGATCTACTGAGTGTCTGTTAGGGTCTACTGGGGTCATACCAGAACCTGCTGGGGCAAGTGGAATGTACTGGGGTTATACTGGGGCCTACTGGGACCTAATGAGTCTTACTGGGATTTATTGGGCCCTGTTGAAGCCTACTGGGTCCTACAAGGACTTACCAGACTGTACTGGTCTGTTGGAGTCTACTGTGGGCCTACTTCTACTGGGCCCTACTGGTAAATATTCTGCATATTCGGGTCTTACCCGGGCCATGCTGGGACCTGATGGGTCTTAGCGGGACTTGCTGGGGTCTAATGGGCTCTGCTGGGTTCTCCCGGACCCTACTGATGATACCAGGTGGACCCTTCCTGTTCTGTGGTGGTTGCCCCTCACCCAGGCTGGCCGGTGGCGGCTCCTCCCTGCCCTGGTACCTGGTGTGGCGCAGGGCGCAGTGGGGCAGCGCCAGGGGCACAGGGGGTCGCAGCCGCAGGGTCTCGCTGACGGTGGCCTGAAGAAGGGGTAGGCGCCCCATGTCCCCTGGCCCGGGTGGTCCCTGTGCCCCCTGCAGCTCCGCCCGCAGCCGCACCTGCAGCTGCACAGGTGTGCCATGTCTGCCATGGGGCACCAGGGGAGGGGGTGCATCCCAGGGGGCACACAGTGGCAATGGGATGACAGGGCGACTCCCCAGAACCCCAGACCCCCCCAAACTCACCAACCTGCCCCTGGGACCCCAAACCATCCTCAAGCCTGGCCCTCTCCCTTGGCAACCCCCTTGAACTCCCAGATCCTCCCCAGACCTGTCCTGAGACCCAACCCCCACCCCAGACTTGCTCCTCCCTCCTCCTTGGGGACACCCCTGAGCCCCCAGATCTCTCTCTTAGGACCCTCTATCTCTGGACCCTGAGCCACCTCTCCATGGAAACCCCAAACCAAGGAGCCACATAGAGACACAGACACAGCTCTGAAATGTCTGAGAGATCCATGGGGCACCTCAGGGTGGTGCAAGGGCACAGTGTCAGCCATGGGGAGGAGGACGTGGGGGACATGTAGGACACAGGTGGGGATATGGGACCCCCAAGTACACACATGGAGCCCTGGCACTGTACAGGGGACAGAGGGTGCTCCACATCATCTGGGGGCAGAGCAGCAGGAAACCCACGGAGAAGGGAACATGAGGGACATATGGAACACAGGATGTAGGGGGGGACACAGAGGACCCCCCCAGGGCTGCATGGAAGACATGGAGGGACATGTGTTTCACCTCGGGGCGGTGCAGCAGGAAGGCCACAGCCCAGCCCAGCGCCGCCGCAGTGGTCTCGGTTCCCCCAATGAACAGGTCCACCAGCGCCATGTGCAGCCGGGGGGGGCTCAGGGGGCCCTCCCGTGCCCCAGGATTACGCCCCAGCAGTGCCCCCAGAACTGAGTCCGGGGGAGGGGAGGGGCACGCCTGGCAAAGGGGTGACACGTGTTGGGGGTTTCTCCTGATCCCCAGCTGCCCCCAAACACGGGAGTCTCTTCCAAATCCCCAAGTCCACCTAAACCCCTGGCCCTCCCCAAGGCCTTACAAGCCTCCCAGACCCCCGGCTCCTCCCATCCCCTTGGGTCCCCCCAAACCTCTGTTTCCCCAAAAATATGTGGGTGCCCCCAAGCCCCTGGGTAGCCCCCAAACTCCTGGTTTCCACCCAGAACCTGAGTCCTTCCAGACCCCCATGTAGTTTCCAAAGCCCTGGGTTTCCCCTGAGGCTCTGTTCCAACTGCACCGCTCCTGACCTCGGGCTGCCTCCCAGCTCCCCGGGCCTCCCCACCTGATGCCGCTGGATCTGGGTCTCCACAAACATGTCACGGTGCTGGACAAGCTGCAGCAGCTTCCGCAGTCCCGGGTTGGGCAGGGCCTGCGCACAGGGACTCCATGGGGACCCCCACCGCCAAGAAACCTTTGACCTCAGAGAGACACCCGCTCCCCCAGAGATGCTGCCTGAGTCTCCTGAGCCCCAGAGATACCCTATGGCCGCTCCCCTGGGCCATACAGACCCCTCCAATGTCCTACAGGCATCCTCAGCACCACAGAGACACTTTACCCCACCTCAGCCCTATACAGCCCCCACAACTGCCCCTCCCAGGCCCAGAGATCCTCAACACCATATAGACCCTGTGACACTCACCCTAGCCCCACACAAACACTATAACCCCTGTCCAGCCCCATTAGAGTTATAGGGTCCCTTCCCAGTACCACAGACACCACCCAAGCTCTCTATGGACCCTATAAGCTCTCTGTCAGCCCTCCATACCCTTCTCCAGTCCCACACAGATGCTATAACCTCACTCCCAACCCCATATAATCCCACCAGCCCCATATCTCTCCCATGGGCCATATAATCCCCCTGAGACTCACAGCCCTTCCCAGGCCCCCAAGGGCCCATAGTCCCCCTGTAGATCTCCACAATTCCCTTATTGCCCCCATAGGGCTCTATAGCTCTGGGCTCCATAGACCCTCATGCAGCAAAAAGGCCACAGCCCCACAGCCACCCCCAGGAGCTGCCAGGCTCACCCGCAGCAGGGGCAGCAGGTCCAGCACCCGAACACTGCTGTGCCCCCAGACCTGCAGCAGCTCCCCCAGGCAGCGTGAGAAGGCCCGGAGCTCCCCTGGAGGGGGCACCTGGAGGAGAACACACCTGTGTACTGCCCAGTACTCAATTGTCTCTGGATCCCCCAGAACACCCCGAACATCATTTCAGACATTCGGGTCCCCTCAAATTCCTATGTGCCCCCAAACCCCTGCCACCCACACACAAATTGGTCAGTCCCCCCAAACAGCTGGATGTTCCCTCCACAGACTCCTGGGTCCCCCCCAAACCCTGGGCCCCCATAAAAACTGGGGTCCTCCTCCAAACCCCTGTCTCCATCCTGGGCCCCCTGCCAGATCCTCACCAGCTCCCCAAAGAGGAGGCGTGCGATGGTGCTGCAGGTGTGGAAGGTGAACACCTCAAAGGGGTCCAGGGGGGCCTCCCCATACGAACGCAGCTCCTGGGGGAAAGAGGAGGTTAGAGAGAGCCCCAGAGCAAATAAAGGGGGACTCCAAGGCTGGTTGAGGGGGTCGCACAAGAGAAGTGCAGAGCTCTGAGGGAGTTATGGGGACTCACAGGGATAATGCCCTTTTGGGGTGCAGAGGGTGAGGTTTGGGTGGGTAAGTTTTGGGGGACAGTGATGCGGGTGCAGGGTTTGGGGATCAGGTTTGGGATGCAGAGATTGGGGGATGAGTGCAGGGGGTAGGGTTTGGGGGGCAGTTTCCAGATGCAGGGGACATGGTTAAGGTGCATGGGTGGGGTTTGGGTGAAGGGAGTGAGGCTCAAGGTATCAGTTTTGGGGTGCATTGGCCAGGGTTTTGCTGGTCAATATTGTGTGGGGATCTGTTTTGCAATGCTGGGAGGATCAGTTTTGGGGGTGTCGTGGTTGCAGAAGGATCATTTTGGGCAGGAGTCGGTTTCAGGGTCTCACCTCACACAACTCCCGGCCCTGCAGCCAAAGGAAGGGCCCGAGATGCCCCCCAGCCCGTGCCAGTGCCCCCCGAACTGCTCCCCGCTGCCGCCGCCAGCCAGGGCAGGGGTCTCCCAGTGCCAGGTCCCGGCCCCCCCGTGACACCAGCAACCCTGGGGTTGGGCAGGAGCAGTAAGGGACCCCCAGAAACCCCCCAGCCCCTATAGGGACCCACCTCCAATACACCAGGGGTGTGCTACAGGGCCCCACTACCTCATAAAGCCTCCTTCAACCCCATAGCCGCTTCCTCCATGGGACCCTCCTAATGCCACCCTGGAGGCTGAAGGGTGTGTCTGGTGGGGCAGAGACTTCTAGAAACTGCCCTAGCCCCTACAGACAACCCACCCCTCCAGAACTGCCCCCCCCCCCCCAGTACCCATGTCCCCAACTCCATTGGGACCCCCTCCCAATCCCGTAACAACCCCTTCAATCTCATAGGGACGCCCTCAAAACCCATAAGGACTTGCCATCCCACAGGGCCCCCCCAAACCCTTAGAGACCCTCCCCGAGCCCCACAGAGAACCCCAGAAACCACACAGTGACTCCCTTCAAATCCCCCGAAGGGCTTCACTACACACAGGATACTCCCCAAACCCCACAGGAACCCCTCCAACCGCCCCCCACCCCGCCGCCATACCCAGATAGCTGTGGGGGCACCCCAGCCAGTCCCCCCAGTGCCGGACCAGCGCCTCGCGGATGGTCGCCACCGAGCTCGACACCAGCACCTCTGCAGGGAAGAGGAGGGGCTGGGGGTACTCCAAAACTGGGGGAGATCCCAAACCAAGTGGGGAGTCCTGGCGTGGGATTTTGGGGAGAGCATCGGGGGATTAGGGCCCCAAGAAAGGTTTGGGGGGGTTTGAGGAGAGGTCCCCACCGCAGGGGGAAAGGGCAGAGTTGGGGGCTCGGAGAGTCCCTGGGGAGCAGGGAGGGGGGTTTGGGGGGCTGTGGGGTCCCGGGCGGTTGGGTTGGTGTCGGGTTCGGGGGTCCCGGGCGGCTGGGGTGGGGTCGGGTTCGGGGGTCCCGGGCAGCTCGGTCAGGGTCGGGTTCGGGGGTTCCGGGCAAGTTCGGCTGGGGTCGGGGATCCCGCACTCACCGCGGCCCGCCGCGCGCAGGCGCAGCACGGGCCCGTGCCGCCGCGTCAGGCGGCTCAGGTGCAGCGCCCCCTGTGGGTGCAGCAGGTGCAGCACGCCCCAGCGCGGGCCGCGCCCATCGCCACGCCGCGACAGTCGCGACAGCAGCGACAGCAGCAGCGACAGCAGGCCCAGCAGCAGCGCCGCAGCCGCCATGGCCCGCGGGGTGGGGGGGCGGACCGGAGAGCCCTTATATTGGGGAACCCCACAACCACGCCCCATGCAGCCCCACCCCCTAAGTCCTGCCCCTCTCAGGTGGCGCACACGCACCCTACTACGACAACCCGCCACCGCCAGCATAAAAGTGGACCCTGGGCCCAGCCCCATAAAGAGCGCCCCTTAAAACCCCACCCCTCGAGGCTCGGGCCTCACACGGGAGGCTTAAAGCCCCGTCTCACGTCAAGCCCTGCCCCGCACCGGCCGCTCTGCCTTTGTAAAGGGGAGCCCTACGCCCCTGCCCTGGAGGCAGCCCCCCATCCTCTATAAAACAGACCCGAAGTCCCTGCCCCGGGATCCCTGACTCCTGATGCATTGATTCCTCCATAAAGCAAACCTCTAATCCCTAACCCCCCAAAATGACCCCACCACTATAAAAGTGCCCTCTCAAGCCCTGCCCCTCCAAACACCACCTTATTAAGGGGACATTTTAAGCTTCACCCTCCTCCTCACCTCCCCAAATATCCCCTATCCCAATTCCCACAGCCCTCGTGGAGGTGCTCCCACCCCCCCCCCTTAAGTCCCTGCACCCAGAGCCTCCTTCACAGGTGCCTGCCCCCAATTTCCCTCACTCTAGCAGCAGCATTTGAGGATCAGAGATATTTATTGGGGTCCAGCAGAAGTGAGGGAGGTCTCCAATAGAGTGTGAGTCCTAGGGATGTCCCCTTGGGGGATGATGTCCCTCCAGTTCCCGGGTCCTGGAATGATTACAGGTGGGGACTCACAATAATCTGAGAAGTGCTGAAGTCAGGAAGGGGACCCCCACCCGGGGATGTGTTGCCCGGGGAGTTTGTGGGGTGCTATGGTGGGGGCCCTCAGGAGGGGTATTGAGAAGGGAGTTCCAGGTGGGGGATGTCTCAATGTGGGGATCTCTCAGGGACCCCCCAATAGGATTAGGGATGTGAAAGTGTCAGGAGGGGGGCTCCTGTGGGTGGGTGCCAGGGATTGGGCCATGGTGTGGGGATCCCGGGGGTGCCCCCCATCAGACGCTCCCCCTCTGGGGCCCTTGCAGGTGTTGGGCCAGCTGCAGGTCCTTGGGGAGCAAGAGGATGCAGTGGGCAGTGAGAACAGTTATGAATCCTCCATCACCTGCACTGAAGCCCCTCAGCATCCCCTGACCCCTTGGCAGCATCTCCCAGGGGCAGAAACCCCCTAAACACACTCTCAGGGCACAGGGTCCTTTCAAATCCAGCCACTGGCAGCTCAAACACCCTGTACCCCTCAAAGTAGGTAGTGGGCCCCAGTATCAAGTGACCCTCTCCCCATACCCTGACAGACCTCCCCCTGGGGGAAGGGGCCCCCACATAGCACTTCCCACAGCCCTCCATCCATGGAGGCCACAGACCCCCCACCACTACAAACCTGTCAGCCCCATGGGCTCTCCCTGAGCCCCAACAACATCCCCTTAGCACCCACAGATATCCTCCTAGACCTCCCTAAGCCCCCAGAGCCACCCCCAGGATCTGCCACAGCCCCTCTGGACACCCCCACCCCCTGAGTACCCATAGCTCCCTTCCAACTGCCCACAGAACCCTCCCAGCCCCCCCCCCACCCCAAACCCCCACAGGAGGGTTCCCCTTGGACCATCTTTGGTCCCCCTGCAGCACCAGCTGACACAGGGGGACACGGGGAATGTTGGGGGACATAGGAGGACATGGGGGACGTGGTGACGCGAGGGGGATATGGGGGACATGGGGACATCGGGGTCATGGAAGGCACAGGAGTCGGAATGATGTGAGTGGGCGTAGGGGACATGGAGGGGGGCTGTGGGAGACATCAGGACATGGGAAGACAGGATGGGGACATCCTGATCTGGGGCCATATCACCCTGGGGAGACCTTGGGGACACCCCAGGAAGGGGGACAAGGGGGTGACATCCTGGGGAGATCCTGAGCGTGGGGACTTGGAGGGCACCCCCCTGGCGACATCCACTGTGGGGAAAGGGGACACAAAGCCTAGGGGCATGGAGACAGTGCTCTAGGGACCCCCAAATGGGACAGGGCGCCAGTGCCACCACAGGGGAAGGGGCACAGGGGACATACATCCCCTGGGGGATGGGTGGACGCAAGGACATCAGGAGGCACACAAGGACACTGCAGGAGGACAAGGCCATGTGCTGGGGGGAAGGCAAGGACGTGGTGGGGCTGGAACAGTGTGGAGGGGGGGCTTTGTGTAGGGGTGGTCCCAGGGGCCTCCAGGGACTCTTTAGGGGGGCCCAGGGTGGATTTGGGTGGTCCCAGGGGCTTCTCAGCAGATGTTTGCACATCGCAGGGTGGATTTGGGGGATCCAGAAGGTGGTGAGGGACCCCAGGGGAGATCCTGGGATGGATTTGGGGGCATCTAATGGGGGTTGGAGGGTCCTGGGAGGGGGTGAGGTTCCCAGGCACTCTGGGGTGTATGAGGGTGGGTTTAGGGGGTCTGGAGGGGGTTTGAGGGTTCCAGAGAGTGTTTGTGGGGATTCTGAAGGTGGAATTTGGTGTTCCAGGGTAGACTGGTGGAAGGGCAGTCTCGAGGGTCCCAGTTGGTGTTTGGGGGATTCCTGGGAGGCAGGGAGAGGTTTTCAGGTTACATTTGGGGGCTGCCAGAGGGTCCCAGGGAGTAGAGAGTGTCTGGGGGGGGGGGGGAGGGGGTGTCTCGTGGTGAATTTGAGGGATCAGGATGTTCTTGAGTGGATTTGGAGTGTCCCAGGGGTTGTTTGTGAGGATCCCAGGGTTGATTTGGGGGGTGCAGGGTGGATTTTGGGTGTCTAGGGCAGGGTGGATTTTGGGTGTCCCATTCTGCGATTAGTCCTCAGATCCACAGTGAGTATCCCTTGTAGCAGTGACTCTTTCTGCAGCACTGCAGCCCCCACCCCGGCCGCAGTGATTTCAGCTCCAGTCCCACAAGCTTTATTTTACTGCCAGCTCTCTTCTTCCAGCTCCAGCTCTGTGTTTTTCCAGCTTCAAATGCCAGCATCTGGCTCTTGGCTCCAGCTTGGAAACAATTCAGCTCCCGCACGAGCCTCCGAAAGCCCACCCCGCCATCCATATGCTAGCCCTGCAGTGATTTTAGCCCCCACCGAGCAGTCCCCAGGCACTTTGCCACCCCCCGCGTAAGTTCGCCTGGATGCCCACAGCCCCGTTCACAGGTCTAGTGCCTTTGCCATTTTCATTCACGTTGCCAGCCCCGCAGTCCACTTCCCAGCCCCACAGTGCGCCCCAAGAGGTGCCATCACAGGCGCAGGCAATATTCTGCCATCGACGGGGTTTCAGGCACAAGCTTGCAGCCCCCTTTCGCCACCCCGCACATCCCGTTCTACTATTAGTGGCAATACCCAGCCCCTGCATCCATGTCACGGGCCTACAGTGATCTCGGCGCAGGAACACTACAGCGTCAGGTACCAGCCCTAAGGTTACTGTGATGTGTTGAGCCGCAATTCCAGTCGCACAATGACAAGACCAGGCCCAGTGACCTCAGCTCCTTTAGCTCTTTCCCCACAAGCTTTATTTTACTGCCAGCTCTCTTCTTCCAGCTCTGTGTCCCATTCTGCGATTAGTCCTCAGATCCACAGTGAGTATCCCTTGTAGCAGTGACTCTTTCTGCAGCACTGCAGCCCCCACCCCGGCCGCAGTGATTTCAGCTCCAGTCCCACAAGCTTTATTTTACTGCCAGCTCTCTTCTTCCAGCTCCAGCTCTGTGTTTTTCCAGCTTCAAATGCCAGCATCTGGCTCTTGGCTCCAGCTTGGAAACAATTCAGCTCCCGCACGAGCCTCCGAAAGCCCACCCCGCCATCCATATGCTAGCCCTGCAGTGATTTTAGCCCCCACCGAGCAGTCCCCAGGCACTTTGCCACCCCCCGCGTAAGTTCTCCTGGATGCCCACAGCCCCGTTCACAGGTCTAGTGCCTTTGCCATTTTCATTCACGTTGCCAGCCCCGCAGTCCACTTCCCAGCCCCACAGTGCGCCCCAAGAGGTGCCATCACAGGCGCAGGCAATATTCTGCCATCGACGGGGTTTCAGGCACAAGCTTGCAGCCCCCTTTCGCCACCCCGCACATCCCGTTCTACTATTAGTGGCAATACCCAGCCCCTGCATCCATGTCACGGGCCTACAGTGATCTCGGCGCAGGAACACTACAGCGTCAGGTACCAGCCCTAAGGTTACTGTGATGTGTTGAGCCGCAATTCCAGTCGCACAATGACAAGACCAGGCCCAGTGACCTCAGCTCCTTTAGCTCTTTCCCCACAAGCTTTATTTTACTGCCAGCTCTCTTCTTCCAGCTCTGTGTCCCATTCTGCGATTAGTCCTCAGATCCACAGTGAGTATCCCTTGTAGCAGTGACTCTTTCTGCAGCACTGCAGCCCCCACCCCGGCCGCAGTGATTTCAGCTCCAGTCCCACAAGCTTTATTTTACTGCCAGCTCTCTTCTTCCAGCTCCAGCTCTGTGTTTTTCCAGCTTCAAATGCCAGCATCTGGCTCTTGGCTCCAGCTTGGAAACAATTCAGCTCCCGCACGAGCCTCCGAAAGCCCACCCCGCCATCCATATGCTAGCCCTGCAGTGATTTTAGCCCCCACCGAGCAGTCCCCAGGCACTTTGCCACCCCCCGCATAAGTTCTCCTGGATGCCCACAGCCCCGTTCACAGGTCTAGTGCCTTTGCCATTTTCATTCACGTTGCCAGCCCCGCAGTCCACTTCCCAGCCCCACAGTGCGCCCCAAGAGGTGCCATCACAGGCGCAGGCAATATTCTGCCATCGACGGGGTTTCAGGCACAAGCTTGCAGCCCCCTTTCGCCACCCCGCACATCCCGTTCTACTATTAGTGGCAATACCCAGCCCCTGCATCCATGTCACGGGCCTACAGTGATCTCGGCGCAGGAACACTACAGCGTCAGGTACCAGCCCTAAGGTTACTGTGATGTGTTGAGCCGCAATTCCAGTCGCACAATGACAAGACCAGGCCCAGTGACCTCAGCTCCTTTAGCTCTTTCCCCACAAGCTTTATTTTACTGCCAGCTCTCTTCTTCCAGCTCTGTGTCCCATTCTGCGATTAGTCCTCAGATCCACAGTGAGTATCCCTTGTAGCAGTGACTCTTTCTGCAGCACTGCAGCCCCCACCCCGGCCGCAGTGATTTCAGCTCCAGTCCCACAAGCTTTATTTTACTGCCAGCTCTCTTCTTCCAGCTCCAGCTCTGTGTTTTTCCAGCTTCAAATGCCAGCATCTGGCTCTTGGCTCCAGCTTGGAAACAATTCAGCTCCCGCACGAGCCTCCGAAAGCCCACCCCGCCATCCATATGCTAGCCCTGCAGTGATTTTAGCCCCCACCGAGCAGTCCCCAGGCACTTTGCCACCCCCCGCGTAAGTTCTCCTGGATGCCCACAGCCCCGTTCACAGGTCTAGTGCCTTTGCCATTTTCATTCACGTTGCCAGCCCCGCAGTCCACTTCCCAGCCCCACAGTGCGCCCCAAGAGGTGCCATCACAGGCGCAGGCAATATTCTGCCATCGACGGGGTTTCAGGCACAAGCTTGCAGCCCCCTTTCGCCACCCCGCACATCCCGTTCTACTATTAGTGGCAATACCCAGCCCCTGCATCCATGTCACGGGCCTACAGTGATCTCGGCGCAGGAACACTACAGCGTCAGGTACCAGCCCTAAGGTTACTGTGATGTGTTGAGCCGCAATTCCAGTCGCACAATGACAAGACCAGGCCCAGTGACCTCAGCTCCTTTAGCTCTTTCCCCACAAGCTTTATTTTACTGCCAGCTCTCTTCTTCCAGCTCTGTGTCCCATTCTGCGATTAGTCCTCAGATCCACAGTGAGTATCCCTTGTAGCAGTGACTCTTTCTGCAGCACTGCAGCCCCCACCCCGGCCGCAGTGATTTCAGCTCCAGTCCCACAAGCTTTATTTTACTGCCAGCTCTCTTCTTCCAGCTCCAGCTCTGTGTTTTTCCAGCTTCAAATGCCAGCATCTGGCTCTTGGCTCCAGCTTGGAAACAATTCAGCTCCCGCACGAGCCTCCGAAAGCCCACCCCGCCATCCATATGCTAGCCCTGCAGTGATTTTAGCCCCCACCGAGCAGTCCCCAGGCACTTTGCCACCCCCCGCGTAAGTTCTCCTGGATGCCCACAGCCCCGTTCACAGGTCTAGTGCCTTTGCCATTTTCATTCACGTTGCCAGCCCCGCAGTCCACTTCCCAGCCCCACAGTGCGCCCCAAGAGGTGCCATCACAGGCGCAGGCAATATTCTGCCATCGACGGGGTTTCAGGCACAAGCTTGCAGCCCCCTTTCGCCACCCCGCACATCCCGTTCTACTATTAGTGGCAATACCCAGCCCCTGCATCCATGTCACGGGCCTACAGTGATCTCGGCGCAGGAACACTACAGCGTCAGGTACCAGCCCTAAGGTTACTGTGATGTGTTGAGCCGCAATTCCAGTCGCACAATGACAAGACCAGGCCCAGTGACCTCAGCTCCTTTAGCTCTTTCCCCACAAGCTTTATTTTACTGCCAGCTCTCTTCTTCCAGCTCTGTGTCCCATTCTGCGATTAGTCCTCAGATCCACAGTGAGTATCCCTTGTAGCAGTGACTCTTTCTGCAGCACTGCAGCCCCCACCCCGGCCGCAGTGATTTCAGCTCCAGTCCCACAAGCTTTATTTTACTGCCAGCTCTCTTCTTCCAGCTCCAGCTCTGTGTTTTTCCAGCTTCAAATGCCAGCATCTGGCTCTTGGCTCCAGCTTGGAAACAATTCAGCTCCCGCACGAGCCTCCGAAAGCCCACCCCGCCATCCATATGCTAGCCCTGCAGTGATTTTAGCCCCCACCGAGCAGTCCCCAGGCACTTTGCCACCCCCCGCGTAAGTTCTCCTGGATGCCCACAGCCCCGTTCACAGGTCTAGTGCCTTTGCCATTTTCATTCACGTTGCCAGCCCCGCAGTCCACTTCCCAGCCCCACAGTGCGCCCCAAGAGGTGCCATCACAGGCGCAGGCAATATTCTGCCATCGACGGGGTTTCAGGCACAAGCTTGCAGCCCCCTTTCGCCACCCCGCACATCCCGTTCTACTATTAGTGGCAATACCCAGCCCCTGCATCCATGTCACGGGCCTACAGTGATCTCGGCGCAGGAACACTACAGCGTCAGGTACCAGCCCTAAGGTTACTGTGATGTGTTGAGCCGCAATTCCAGTCGCACAATGACAAGACCAGGCCCAGTGACCTCAGCTCCTTTAGCTCTTTCCCCACAAGCTTTATTTTACTGCCAGCTCTCTTCTTCCAGCTCTGTGTCCCATTCTGCGATTAGTCCTCAGATCCACAGTGAGTATCCCTTGTAGCAGTGACTCTTTCTGCAGCACTGCAGCCCCCACCCCGGCCGCAGTGATTTCAGCTCCAGTCCCACAAGCTTTATTTTACTGCCAGCTCTCTTCTTCCAGCTCCAGCTCTGTGTTTTTCCAGCTTCAAATGCCAGCATCTGGCTCTTGGCTCCAGCTTGGAAACAATTCAGCTCCCGCACGAGCCTCCGAAAGCCCACCCCGCCATCCATATGCTAGCCCTGCAGTGATTTTAGCCCCCACCGAGCAGTCCCCAGGCACTTTGCCACCCCCCGCGTAAGTTCTCCTGGATGCCCACAGCCCCGTTCACAGGTCTAGTGCCTTTGCCATTTTCATTCACGTTGCCAGCCCCGCAGTCCACTTCCCAGCCCCACAGTGCGCCCCAAGAGGTGCCATCACAGGCGCAGGCAATATTCTGCCATCGACGGGGTTTCAGGCACAAGCTTGCAGCCCCCTTTCGCCACCCCGCACATCCCGTTCTACTATTAGTGGCAATACCCAGCCCCTGCATCCATGTCACGGGCCTACAGTGATCTCGGCGCAGGAACACTACAGCGTCAGGTACCAGCCCTAAGGTTACTGTGATGTGTTGAGCCGCAATTCCAGTCGCACAATGACAAGACCAGGCCCAGTGACCTCAGCTCCTTTAGCTCTTTCCCCACAAGCTTTATTTTACTGCCAGCTCTCTTCTTCCAGCTCTGTGTCCCATTCTGCGATTAGTCCTCAGATCCACAGTGAGTATCCCTTGTAGCAGTGACTCTTTCTGCAGCACTGCAGCCCCCACCCCGGCCCCAGTGATTTCAGCTCCAGTCCCACAAGCTTTATTTTACTGCCAGCTCTCTTCTTCCAGCTCCAGCTCTGTGTTTTTCCAGCTTCAAATGCCAGCATCTGGCTCTTGGCTCCAGCTTGGAAACAATTCAGCTCCCGCACGAGCCTCCGAAAGCCCACCCCGCCATCCATATGCTAGCCCTGCAGTGATTTTAGCCCCCACCGAGCAGTCCCCAGGCACTTTGCCACCCCCCGCGTAAGTTCTCCTGGATGCCCACAGCCCCGTTCACAGGTCTAGTGCCTTTGCCATTTTCATTCACGTTGCCAGCCCCGCAGTCCACTTCCCAGCCCCACAGTGCGCCCCAAGAGGTGCCATCACAGGCGCAGGCAATATTCTGCCATCGACGGGGTTTCAGGCACAAGCTTGCAGCCCCCTTTCGCCACCCCGCACATCCCGTTCTACTATTAGTGGCAATACCCAGCCCCTGCATCCATGTCACGGGCCTACAGTGATCTCGGCGCAGGAACACTACAGCGTCAGGTACCAGCCCTAAGGTTACTGTGATGTGTTGAGCCGCAATTCCAGTCGCACAATGACAAGACCAGGCCCAGTGACCTCAGCTCCTTTAGCTCTTTCCCCACAAGCTTTATTTTACTGCCAGCTCTCTTCTTCCAGCTCTGTGTCCCATTCTGCGATTAGTCCTCAGATCCACAGTGAGTATCCCTTGTAGCAGTGACTCTTTCTGCAGCACTGCAGCCCCCACCCCGGCCGCAGTGATTTCAGCTCCAGTCCCACAAGCTTTATTTTACTGCCAGCTCTCTTCTTCCAGCTCCAGCTCTGTGTTTTTCCAGCTTCAAATGCCAGCATCTGGCTCTTGGCTCCAGCTTGGAAACAATTCAGCTCCCGCACGAGCCTCCGAAAGCCCACCCCGCCATCCATATGCTAGCCCTGCAGTGATTTTAGCCCCCACCGAGCAGTCCCCAGGCACTTTGCCACCCCCCGCGTAAGTTCTCCTGGATGCCCACAGCCCCGTTCACAGGTCTAGTGCCTTTGCCATTTTCATTCACGTTGCCAGCCCCGCAGTCCACTTCCCAGCCCCACAGTGCGCCCCAAGAGGTGCCATCACAGGCGCAGGCAATATTCTGCCATCGACGGGGTTTCAGGCACAAGCTTGCAGCCCCCTTTCGCCACCCCGCACATCCCGTTCTACTATTAGTGGCAATACCCAGCCCCTGCATCCATGTCACGGGCCTACAGTGATCTCGGCGCAGGAACACTACAGCGTCAGGTACCAGCCCTAAGGTTACTGTGATGTGTTGAGCCGCAATTCCAGTCGCACAATGACAAGACCAGGCCCAGTGACCTCAGCTCCTTTAGCTCTTTCCCCACAAGCTTTATTTTACTGCCAGCTCTCTTCTTCCAGCTCTGTGTCCCATTCTGCGATTAGTCCTCAGATCCACAGTGAGTATCCCTTGTAGCAGTGACTCTTTCTGCAGCACTGCAGCCCCCACCCCGGCCGCAGTGATTTCAGCTCCAGTCCCACAAGCTTTATTTTACTGCCAGCTCTCTTCTTCCAGCTCCAGCTCTGTGTTTTTCCAGCTTCAAATGCCAGCATCTGGCTCTTGGCTCCAGCTTGGAAACAATTCAGCTCCCGCACGAGCCTCCGAAAGCCCACCCCGCCATCCATATGCTAGCCCTGCAGTGATTTTAGCCCCCACCGAGCAGTCCCCAGGCACTTTGCCACCCCCCGCGTAAGTTCTCCTGGATGCCCACAGCCCCGTTCACAGGTCTAGTGCCTTTGCCATTTTCATTCACGTTGCCAGCCCCGCAGTCCACTTCCCAGCCCCACAGTGCGCCCCAAGAGGTGCCATCACAGGCGCAGGCAATATTCTGCCATCGACGGGGTTTCAGGCACAAGCTTGCAGCCCCCTTTCGCCACCCCGCACATCCCGTTCTACTATTAGTGGCAATACCCAGCCCCTGCATCCATGTCACGGGCCTACAGTGATCTCGGCGCAGGAACACTACAGCGTCAGGTACCAGCCCTAAGGTTACTGTGATGTGTTGAGCCGCAATTCCAGTCGCACAATGACAAGACCAGGCCCAGTGACCTCAGCTCCTTTAGCTCTTTCCCCACAAGCTTTATTTTACTGCCAGCTCTCTTCTTCCAGCTCTGTGTCCCATTCTGCGATTAGTCCTCAGATCCACAGTGAGTATCCCTTGTAGCAGTGACTCTTTCTGCAGCACTGCAGCCCCCACCCCGGCCGCAGTGATTTCAGCTCCAGTCCCACAAGCTTTATTTTACTGCCAGCTCTCTTCTTCCAGCTCCAGCTCTGTGTTTTTCCAGCTTCAAATGCCAGCATCTGGCTCTTGGCTCCAGCTTGGAAACAATTCAGCTCCCGCACGAGCCTCCGAAAGCCCACCCCGCCATCCATATGCTAGCCCTGCAGTGATTTTAGCCCCCACCGAGCAGTCCCCAGGCACTTTGCCACCCCCCGCGTAAGTTCTCCTGGATGCCCACAGCCCCGTTCACAGGTCTAGTGCCTTTGCCATTTTCATTCACGTTGCCAGCCCCGCAGTCCACTTCCCAGCCCCACAGTGCGCCCCAAGAGGTGCCATCACAGGCGCAGGCAATATTCTGCCATCGACGGGGTTTCAGGCACAAGCTTGCAGCCCCCTTTCGCCACCCCGCACATCCCGTTCTACTATTAGTGGCAATACCCAGCCCCTGCATCCATGTCACGGGCCTACAGTGATCTCGGCGCAGGAACACTACAGCGTCAGGTACCAGCCCTAAGGTTACTGTGATGTGTTGAGCCGCAATTCCAGTCGCACAATGACAAGACCAGGCCCAGTGACCTCAGCTCCTTTAGCTCTTTCCCCACAAGCTTTATTTTACTGCCAGCTCTCTTCTTCCAGCTCTGTGTCCCATTCTGCGATTAGTCCTCAGATCCACAGTGAGTATCCCTTGTAGCAGTGACTCTTTCTGCAGCACTGCAGCCCCCACCCCGGCCCCAGTGATTTCAGCTCCAGTCCCACAAGCTTTATTTTACTGCCAGCTCTCTTCTTCCAGCTCCAGCTCTGTGTTTTTCCAGCTTCAAATGCCAGCATCTGGCTCTTGGCTCCAGCTTGGAAACAATTCAGCTCCCGCACGAGCCTCCGAAAGCCCACCCCGCCATCCATATGCTAGCCCTGCAGTGATTTTAGCCCCCACCGAGCAGTCCCCAGGCACTTTGCCACCCCCCGCGTAAGTTCTCCTGGATGCCCACAGCCCCGTTCACAGGTCTAGTGCCTTTGCCATTTTCATTCACGTTGCCAGCCCCGCAGTCCACTTCCCAGCCCCACAGTGCGCCCCAAGAGGTGCCATCACAGGCGCAGGCAATATTCTGCCATCGACGGGGTTTCAGGCACAAGCTTGCAGCCCCCTTTCGCCACCCCGCACATCCCGTTCTACTATTAGTGGCAATACCCAGCCCCTGCATCCATGTCACGGGCCTACAGTGATCTCGGCGCAGGAACACTACAGCGTCAGGTACCAGCCCTAAGGTTACTGTGATGTGTTGAGCCGCAATTCCAGTCGCACAATGACAAGACCAGGCCCAGTGACCTCAGCTCCTTTAGCTCTTTCCCCACAAGCTTTATTTTACTGCCAGCTCTCTTCTTCCAGCTCTGTGTCCCATTCTGCGATTAGTCCTCAGATCCACAGTGAGTATCCCTTGTAGCAGTGACTCTTTCTGCAGCACTGCAGCCCCCACCCCGGCCCCAGTGATTTCAGCTCCAGTCCCACAAGCTTTATTTTACTGTCAGCTCTTCTTTTGCACTTTCTGCTCTAAATCTTCACAGTAGTGCCACGTGCCACACAATACTACTTGTGCTTCTCAGGACAGGATGTTTCTTTTAGCTGTAGTTCTTGAGCTCTGATCACAGCCCTTACAGCAATTTCAATTCCAACCATGCAGTTCACCTCCCCGCTCCACAATCCCTATCCCAGCCCCACGGGAGTGTACACCAAACCCTACCATATTTCTGTCTCCTCCACGTCTGCTGCCTCAGCTCCAGCTCCTCAGCTTCCTACTGGCTGCAGCTAAAAGCTGCTCATGCTTCTCACTGCACCTTGGGGCTGTTGGTAAGGCCACAAATCAGTTACTGCCATCATTACAATTTCAGTATCTCTAGAAGCTGTCCCATCCACCCACCCAGCCCTAAGTGGCAACCCTAAGTGGCATCCCTACTCTGGGGACACTGGAGGCCTGAAGCTCAACATCCACCCTCCCCCTGGCTCTCAGTCCAGCACCTGCACAAAGGCCCCCTCACCTCCCCTCAGGCAGCTCCAGGGGCTGGCAATAGCCACTGGACTCCTGCCCCCCCCCATCCCAAAAGGCACTCTTGGGCTGGTTCTTGGGCCCTAGAACCCTCTGAGCCCCCACACCCTGAGCCCCTCGTTGGTACCACAGGGCAGGGGCTGGGATCCCCCAGGCATAACCTGCAGGCCCTGTGCTGCAGCTCCATGCCTTCCTCCCATGGAATTTATCTAGCCTCAGCATTTCCACCACTCCACGTTGTTTTGGGCCTGGGTCATGCCAAAATCATTATTCCACACCCTGGGGTTTTATGTCCCCACTGCTCTCACAACTGGTGTTTCAGCCCCAGTCCCACAACCCTTACCAAATTAACATGAGATATCTAGTAAAGAAAACAAATCAAACCAAAAAGATGTATTAAAACAGGCAATAATAAAATAACACAATTAAGAAAAAAAACATTACAAGTAAAAACAAAATAAAGTAATAAAAATACAAAAAGCAAGCTTTATTCCTCGTATTCTGAACATTTCTTTAAATCCAGAAACCGCGAAACGGCTACTTCCCAGCCCCCAGTGACAGCAGGCAGTGCCCCCCCCCCCCCCCCCACCGCGCCACTCCAGGCCCCACACCAGCCGCCGGCTACCCGAGCCACGCAGGGCGCGGCAGAAAGAACTGGACACGGCCGGCCCCAGGTACGGCCGCAGGCGTCGCGTCCGTGCTCACCAGCGCTCCCCGGATCAGCCGCCGCGGGGGTCCCGTCCTGGCGCAGCGCCGCTCCTCGGACCGCGCATCCGCAGCTCCCGTCGCTCCCAGCTTCACCGCCGAACTGATGCCATTGCCGCCCCAGCCCGCTATTTATGCCCCACGGGCGGACAGCCAGCCAATCACAACCCGAGGCAGCGCCTGCCGGCTCCACCAATCCCAGCCCGCAAATTCCCGCCGCGCTCGGCTCCGTGACTCCCCGCGGTCCCCTCAAGCGCTGCTCCCGCCGCCGCCATTGCTGTGGCCGCGTCCGCCCGCTGCCCGCCGCCTGCCCGCTTCCCTGGACCAGAACCTGATCCCGACCAGGACCTGAACTGGAAGCTCCCGGCCGCCCTTCCCGTCCGCAACAGCGCCTGCCGAGGCAGCGGCAGCGGGGACGCTGCTCCGCCGGCTCCCAAAGCGGCGGTGGCGGGAGCGGCGCCTCAGACGTACGGGCGAGCGGGGCCAGTCTGAGGCGGCGAGCCGCGACTGAGCGGGCTGAGATTGGCGGGACCGCTTCCGGTTTGAAAGGGCGGCTGTGATTGGACAGGGCGGACGGAGAAAGGCGCGCCGTGATTGGCAGGTTTAGGAGCCGTCAGGCTGAGGCCCGTGGGAGCGTGGGGCGGAGCTCGGGCTGCCCGAAGGGCTCGCAGGCTGCGGCGGCGGCCGCGCTCGCCAAACCCCCGTCCCCTTCTCCGTCCTTCTCTCGTGCCCAGGTCCCGGCGAAAAGACCCCCGCAGAGCCCCTACCGGAGCGCCCCATCGGCACTCGGGGCAGGAGGCGGAGAGGAGTGTAGCCCGGGAGGGGTTCCGGGTTGTCTTTGCGACCGACAGCAGAGCGGACTAGGGAGCGACGGCGATTTGGTGAGGAGAGGGCTCGGGAGCGGGGAGGGCGTGCACCGCCCGCTGCGGGCTCTGGGTGCCTCTTCTACCGCAGTGCTTCCGCTTCTGCGGGGACTTGTCCTGCCCCGACTGGCCGAGATCAGCACCCTGGCCAAAGTTAAGTGCCCGCGTCCCCCTGTCCGCCCTCCGCCTGCTGCGGGCCCGCTGCTCACCCTCGTCGTCGGATGTTATAGATGATAAAATAATATTGGCTTTTACATTCATAGATTAGCTTTTTGCATTACAAGTATTTTGATATGGTAAAACTTATACTTACTTTTAACTGCTTTGTATAGTGTAATATGCCAGTTTATGTATGCACTGTATATTTCATATGAATAGTAGCCTGATAAATATATCGTAGGCTTTAGCAAAATGTTGAAATAGAAACTAAAGTACTTCTATGTAACTAACTCAGAAAATGGTGTAAAGCAATTATTCTGTTTCTTATAACTGCAGACTGCCCCTACCAAGTGATAATAGTGACAAAAAGAGCTTAAGCATCCAGGAAGCATTTATCGACTCTTATCGGTATTATCAGGGAGTGTGAAGCAACAGAATAAAACTACAGGAAGAAATAAAATGTGTAGACCTCATTTACAGAACGTTCTGCAGACAAGTCAGAGGTTAAAACCAAACAAGAGAGTTCCTGGAACATCAAAAAGTCAAAGGAATGTTTGAATAATGTGTAAGTTAATGAATATGCATGTAACCTCAGCAATGTAACAGTATATAGTGAACATGTTTTTAAGCTACCTCTGTGCTCTTTGGCTGTGTGCTAAAAGCATCCCAGTGCTGGATTATTTTGTCCTTTTATCCTTTAATAAACTTTTAAAAATTTTAAAAATTTTAAAGAATGAACTCTTTATCACATCAGTGAAGCTTAAGCTGATCTGCATCCAGGTGTTTTGGGACCTGCTGGGGCAGGCCATCGAGGTAAGTGTGCAGTGGAGGCCAAGTATTTCAACACAATAGCATAATCAGCAACGTTAATTAATTTTGTGTTCCTCATGCAAGCCTCAGCCTTAAGAACTCTACCAGCCTCTAATAGGATTAATAATACGCATAGTAAGTGTTACTAGTATTAATATTTAGGTAAGGATTGTTAGTGTTAACACTGGTACTAAGTATGTTAGCTGGTATTTACTGTGAAGCTCTGCCCTCCCACAGTATGACAAGGTCCTGAAGCTGTCCTCAGGTGCACAGTTAGGTGAGCACTGCTGTCCTTACCACGATCCCCCGATGGAGCCATGCTCCAGAGACGGGCAGCAATGAATCTGCAGATGCCTTCCCAAGGTGACAGAGTTCGCCCTCCTTCCCATCTGCAGTCAGGGGATGTGAAGGCAACCATTGCTGTCCTCGGCTTCATCATCTCCAGTGCAGCCAAGCACAATATAGACAATGAGTCTCTGTCAAGTGAGCTGCAGCAGCTGGGACTGCCCAAAGGCAGGGGAAGCCCTCAGGGTGGCACCATCAGCCAGACCTGCTGGGATGTTGCTGACAGTTCCCAGCCCTGCCTTCTTCACACCCAGATGGAGGGCAGGCTGCCTGCTGTGCTGTCCTCCATCACCTCCCTTCTGTACCATCAGTCCCTGGGGGCTCCTCAGGTGCTTTGGTGAGGTTTGGCAGCTGCAGGTCTGGTGTGAGCAGAGGGATTCTTCTCTTGTCTCCCCTCATAAGCAAAGCATGCCAGCCAGCTGTGCTGTTTTACATGTCACTGACCCACAAAATTGCAGGAGACTGAGGACTCATAACAGGTGCAGGACAGGTTCAAAAGGAACTTGGGACAAAACCTCTGTCTTTGTCAGTCCAAAGGGACAGCAGAGCTCACATCTGCTCACAATAATCCTCTGGAGAGCGGAGCAATGTTTGTATGGAAAGATGACTGGGGGTAAAATCAGTGGAAACCGAGTTACAGTTGTATCCTAACAGGAGCTATAATGGGACAGAAATTTTAGGGTAAAATACAGGTGCTGTTCCCAGGATGGAGCTGGGTTGGCATGCTCCACAATGATTCCCCATACAACCATAAGGATCTGCTAAGGGGGGTGGAGTGGAATGGGGCACCACAACCAGGCTCTGCCAAAATCTTTGCAGGGGCAGCAACTCCATGGTACTTTGAAGCTTATTAACTGCATAGCAAGGGCTATTTGGCATATGTAGGAACACTTTCCAACCTAGCATCTGAAGACCAATTTAGAGGAGGTGCCTCTAAGTCGAAAGCCAGCCAGACCTTATGTTCTTAGCACCATTCATTTAGAAGAAATCCTGTTACATTTGCAAATTTAAGAGGTGACACCCCCATTCAGACCGTGGCTCCTGGGTGCGAACAATAGCTCTTCAACAGCAAGGAAATCTGCATGCCCTAGTGTCTCAGGGTCACTTCACCTGAGAGTCCAGAGACCCAAATCCAGCCAGAGTCCTAGTTCCCAGAAAACTTCTGCTATAAGAAATCCTTCAAAGTGTGCAATTCTAGGAGTGGAAATCCTACAGGAAACACGAGGCTTCAGGCTCCAAATGGGATCTCTTTTCCACACAGTGGAAAACTCAGCAAGCCCTTCTGGCAAGACCAGTTCACAGGAGGCCCACAATTCTCAAGGGCCAGGCTTGAGAGATCCAACTCCACGGAAGCTTTAATCTGAGAAAAATCCTGTGATGTTGGTACCTTTAAAAGGCAGAATGGCACATTTAGACCTTGGCTGATGCTTTGGAGAGCGATTCCTTTACACAGTAAATAATGATTTCATTCCAATGTCTGTAGGTCACTTTGGAAACAGCCCCTGAAACCCAAGACGAGCCATACTTCATGGCAGCTGCCATCTGGGAGGAATCCTATGACATTTGTGATTCAAGAAATTGAACCCAAAATTTCAACAGCTGATATGCAGATGCAAAAGACTGCTGTTTTCCTGAGATAAGAAATACTTCAAACCTAACATTTGGAAGGAGTTCAGAATACACACCCAGGACTGCCATGCCCCCCAAAGTGCTACCTCCTGGCAGACTGTCTCTATGGTAAACCCTATCACACTAGAAATGTTAGGAAGCAGAATCCAAACTGCAGCACAAGCACCTGTAAGGAAAAGGTACCTCTGTTCGTGAGATAGAATAACTTCCACCCTAATGTTTCAGAGTAAGTTGACATGAGGGCCTGTGGGAGGCCAAGGCCACCTACACCCCTACTTCCTAGAACCGCTGGTGTCAGAGGAATACTGCGATGTTTGCAGTTTTACAACTGGAAGGAAACTGGCACTGGGTCGGGGGGCGGCAGTACCGCTCTCTGACCACAAGGCGGCAGCAGTGCCGCCGAGCTCAGGCCGGGGCTGCCGCGTACATTGGGGGCAGGCAGAGAACTGAGGCAAAAGTTGCCAGAGAACCCTTTCTATTCCCTTCAGCCCCTGCAGCTGTTCTTATGCTTTCAGGGCACTTGATTGGTTCATTCCTAGATAAAACTTATGTCTTTATTTTCAAAGCTGTTACCCATCTCTAGTCAGTTTCCTACATTCCTGTATACAAATGAGTGGATAGAGAGAGGGTTTCTTTCCAAACAAATTTAGAGATAAATTCCTTTTCTTTGCCAATACCTATAAAAATGAAAAACTTGACAGGTTTTAGTATTCTACACCCACCCCTCCCTGTGAAATTTCTGGCAGTTTTGGGTCCCTCTGGGAGATGGCATCCAGCATGTCATGCTGGACTGTTCTAGAGAGTAATTTTCAAATATAAGCTTAGCAAAGTTTGAATCGACTTGTCCAGAGGAAAAAACCTACAAGTGAACACCTACACCTCCCTAAACAGACCAGGCAAGCCCCTGGCAGCTACCAGCATCAAAGCACAGAGCACAGTGGATGTTTCTAATACAGGATAAGGATAACAATATCACCTTTTGTTCTCTCCAGTTTGTTTTCTCTGCAGCCATATTTCTCGGTCAGCTACAATAAAGAAAACCAAAACATAAGTATGAGTTCAGAGTTATGTGGGCCAAAGCCCAGCAAGGCAGCTACTTGCCCTCTCCTGAGTGTGCCTGGCTCCTTCAGGCTCCAGCTTCACCCTGATTCCAAGGCTGTGGCCTTCATTAGGAGTTGCCCCTGGGTTAGAGAAAGGCAAAGTTAAATAGCATTCTTGTGAGTGCAGTGGATCACCTTGTGTGCTGTAAGACATGGGAATGCCTCTGCTAGGCTTCTGAGAAGCCTTGTGTGGGGGGCCCTCAAATAAACACCCTTTCTCACCCTGCTGCTTTCAAACCTCCCCCCACCCACAATAACCCCTATCTGGATGCCTGCTCACCCTCCCTCTCCTAGATACAATCCTCAACTCACCTGAAGCCTTAACCTCAAACATCATCCTTGACACTGGGCAGATTCCTCTTGTGACATGATGAATCTGCTGAAAAAAGTGTTGTACTTGACACAACCAGGAATCTCTGGAAGCTGCACTCCTCCTAAAAAAAAGTACAAAACAAAACAAGAACAAAACCAGAAATTACAAATGCACTTTTCCACCCCTAAACACCAAACCCAAAATCATGAATCTACATACTCCCTGTATTCCATGCTGTTTACTTCACAGCATCTTCATAGCCTCTGTTGCTTTAGATGCCCAGAAACACCTGCTGAAAAGAAGCTGAGATGAGCTGAAAGAGCCTTTCCACTGAAATGAGAGGAGAGCTCTTACCCCAGCACATCCCAGAGAGGGAATGAAGCCCCTCAGCCAAGGCTGGGGTTAATATACCCCTGATTGTGCCCGCCTCTCGTTCCCATGGCACCCGGGAAAAGGGAGGGGGGCAACTCCCACCAGGTATAAAAGCCCTCAGAGCAGCTGCTGCTGTTTGGATCCTCTGTCTTGAATTCAAGGGGAGTAAAGGGCTTGTTATAGAAGAAAACTCTTTGGAAAAATAACAGCGCTTTCTTTTTTGCCACAGCTACTTGGAGCAAAAGGGCAGAAAACTGGTAAGCAATAAAACTTTCTGTTTAGGCAGCATAGCTAGATAAATTGAGTAATTTGCTGTTAACTTACATAATTATTCCTTAGTGGCTACTAAGTAGTACTTCCCATGTGACTAAGCTGGATGGAGAAGAATACTACTGATATGAATCGGCTAAGTCTCCTTGGGACCTCTAATTCAGGCAATCTACATTACAAAGAAAAATAAGAAAAAAAAAAAAACTCCTGGGCAGTGTAAGGGTTAAGTACATGCTAGGCTTACTCTCCTCTGAGATACCTGGTCCAAAGGCACAGAAAGAATTGCTCAGAAATAAATATTTAAATCCTTAAAATGCTAAAAAAGACAGAGCTTCCTTCAAGTGAACCCCTAAAAATGAGAGAACAGGGCAATCACCCCCACTGAAACTGATAAAATGGCAAATGAACTGCTTCTGCCCTTTAATTTAATCTCCAAAAATATTGTAAAAAGAATTTCTCCTCAATTTAAATCACTCCAGCAATTAAAAAAGATGCATTTTTCCCCCAATCAAAACCCTTAACATGGAGTGACAGCTGGAGAGGGTTTGCAGGATGTGCTTGGGACTCACAAAGTAGCCTAACATTGCGGTGGTAGCAGCTTGGGTCTGGGAGGTATCCTGTGTAATGCAGAATTTCCAGCATGCAGCAAGCCGCTCTGGGCCACCGGCCCCTTCTCCAGTAAGCAAAACTCAGCAGGTTAGGTTCCTGATGGCAGATTTTAGGAGGTGCTTGGCACTGTCAAAGCAGCTTGAATTGGCACTGGGACCAGCTTGGGTCTGGGAGGCATGTTTTGCAATGTAGGGGGCCTACACGGACTAATGGGTCCAGGACTCATCACAGCTCCCACTAACAGTTGCTGTGGGAATTTGACAGCTCGGATGTGTCTTTGTCTCTCTCTCCCTCTCTTACTCTGTACTTCCAGTGGCTCAGCTGTCAGCCACCTAAGACATTAACATCTTACAACTTTTACAGTATGAGGCTTCAGAAATACACAGCCTCACATGCGCAGACACTACATGGTTACGTATACAGGCCCTGCAGTGCTCAGCGGTGGTCTGCTTAGAGAAATTCTTCCTCACCCGGAGAGAGAGAGAGGAGATCCCAACACTCCTCTCCAGCAAGAATGACATGGTTTTCGGTTTTCCCCTGAAATTTGTCACTTCTCAGACTTTGTCCCTGCACCCACCCCCCCACCTCCTTCCGCCTTCCCGGTCAAACGGGCACTCCTCGGAACGCAGTGCTGCCGGAGCTCCATCTCCGCTGCGGTGACTGATGGCCTCGTGGACGACGACGTCATACGCACCGGGAAGACTGTGGGCTTCATTCGCCGCCCGGCATGTGTCTGGGACGCGCGATAAGACGGGGCAGCCACTCCCGCCGAGCCGAGCACCAAGAGACCGGCGGGCGGGGGAGCTGGGACGGCATCCGCGCCCCGCCCGCCGCGTGCCCGTCGCTGCGGCAGCGCGCCCCGCCCCCGTCGCTAGGGAAGTGAGGTCACGCAGTATGGTGGCTGGGGGCCGGAGGGGCTGAGGCGCCGGTCGTGTCGGGAATCCGTGTCCATCTTGCTCGGGAGGTGCGGCGACGGGCTTGATTCTCTCGCTAGTGTCGAGCGGCGACACCAAAGCCGCGATGGCATCCGAAACCGTAGGACTGTGAGGCATCACAACGAGAGCCAGCAGACCGGGCAGAGCAACAGAACCGGGTCGCGGACGAGCCGAGCTGCCGCCATGGAGCTGAGGGTTGGGAACCGGTACCGGCTGGGCCGGAAGATCGGGAGTGGCTCCTTCGGGGATATCTACCTGGGTAAGGAGGATGGCTCGCTGTAGATTTAGCTGGCCGTTTTCTGGCTGTGTGGAGAACATCGAGGGCCTAGCCAGGTCGGGCAAGTACCTAGGCTAGGGACACAGCAGCAGTAATTCAATATTTCGTTGACATCATGTCCTAATTTGGATTGTGCGGAAATCGGGAATTCTGGTTTACTCGGCTGCCTCTTCTCATTGTTGTCTAGTGACCTTGCACCGTTCGAGTCTGTAAAATGGGCATAAGGGTAAAAATCGCTTCCTTTCAAAACAAGGAATGAAAAAACCCAAAATCGCAGGAACCCTGAAAACCCCACAACCCATCGCATTCGAAAAAACGTTTCGGGAAGGAAACATACCACGGTTAAATATCGCTGCAGTGGACTAGAAAAAATTGTTGTCAGAAGGTTGTTTCCTTCTCCTGTGGGGCCTAAAAAAATTACACAAGTACAAGTGAATAGGTTGCAGTAAAAAAAAAGCTTTAAATCCTGGTAGTTTGGCTTATCCTGTTGCTGACCATTACTAATCGTGATCGCTGTGCAATTGTAAAATATAAAGTATTGGAATTGTCTTTGCCAGTCCATTATTATAGCCCTCTAACATAGCCTACTGCTACTGTTTATGACAAGCACAGGTAGCGGGTGCAAAACATTTTGAAAGCGGATATTTTTAAAATACTCTGCATATTTTGCAAACTCTCAAGCCATGTGAAGTGGATTAAATCCAAAGAAATATGAGCATTACGTCCTGCCTGGTAGACACAAGTGTTCTGCTTTTGAAAATTGTGTTAACCTAGAAAAGCAAATCAGGGAAGGGGGAACTTGCAAGGGTTAAGTTTCATTGACTGCATATTTGTGGAAGATAAAAATAATGTCACTTGCTAGCTTATGTGGTACGCTTGCAGTGCATGCAGTATGACAGGTGGGGGTTGTTTTTCTGTACATCTTGCAGTGCACAGCTGGCATTCCAACATAATTCGTTACCTAAAGCTGCTTGTTTACAGCAAATGAAATACTGGTTATCCATAAGACAGATCATATGCTTGATGAAAAATACGCATATTTAACTGAAGGCATGTGATGGTCTAGAGTCAGAGAATGTGATTCTTCCTCTCTGCAATGCATGTGTAGAAGATTGAAGATGTGACCATAGAAGATTGTGGTAAAGCTAGTGCAAAAATCCTTGTTAGCTTCCACTGGGATTTTGGGGGACAATTAAGACAGCAGTTAAAATCTGAAAAGTCTTAAATGATTTGAGAAATTTAAACTTGACTATTGCTCAGATAAATCAGATTGTATTACAGTATTAATACCAAGTGCAAGGGAAATAAACGCTTATGTGTGACTTTTATCTCTATGAATGCAGCTTACACCAGTGAAGTTGCACAGAAGGTAATAGTTCCCTGTATGCTAGTGTATATATTAATGCCATACTGAATTCTATGCAATAAATCCTCTGGGTTTTACGTTTTTTTTATTTCTATATAATTGTCATGGATTTAGTCTCAGGGCTTATTGGAAATGTCATCCCATTTACATGAAGCATGGCTCAGGCATGGAACTAGCCTGGAAGTACATTAATGGAAGATCCTGGTGGCCTTTATTTTTCCAGGGAAAATTACTGTCTTTCAAGAACTGAAGCCTTTTGTAGAGTCCCATTTGCTTTGCTATCCATTATGTGGTAGAACAGATGTTTGAAAACTGTGGTTTTTTGTGAAAACGAAATGTGGTCAGGTTTTTATAAAATTCCATTTACTGCTCCGTTGCTCAGACTGTACAGTAGACACCAGTGTCTTAAAATAATTTCTAAAGTTATTTCAGAAGTCAATATTTATTTTTAAGTAGACATGCTTTCTGATAGGCCTCAGTGAATTTGTGGATTATTTCAGCGTACATTCCCAGCTCAGTTTTATGCTTTGAAGATGAAGATTTGACTATTTTTGCCTGTTTCCAGTCCCCAGGTTTTGTCTTAAATGCAGATACAGGGGTGTTGAAGACATGTCAGACTAGAGAGGAACCTCTAGTTAGGCTTTTGAAAGTGGGGATCAGATCGAACTATAGGTGGTGTACTTCACATAATCCTGAACCATGAGGTAAAGCAGAAAAGGGCCAAATTCCTAAAGTAGAGAGACTCTTAGATAATGTCCGTGAAGTGTCACACGTTTCCTTTTGCTATTTCCTTTTTTTCTTATAGCTTGTAAGTTGCTTGGCTGTGACAGTGTGTATTTTCTTGACTGTTTCTATTTAAGAATGCCAGTTTCTCCCTACATACTTTGAAAGTGAACAGGTAAACCTTTTTTGATTCTTAAAACAAGAATTTAATGAGATTTAAAAGAAAGCTTTTGCAGACTGCACATTCTTTAGTCTAGATAAGCTGCCTTCCAGCCAAGTAAAATGAGGTGTCAGGGTACAGCCGGACTATGTTGAGATCTAGGGAAATTGTAGCCTCTATTTCCAAGACATAAGAGGAGGTGATTTGAATTCTTAGTACTTCTTCCATTGGCGGGTCAATTTGCCACGTTTATAAAGGTTAATTCTGACTGTTTTTACCACAAACTGGAAGTGGAAAGACATTCTGGAGAAGATACACTTGATTTAGTTTTGTTATTTTTCTGGGGTTTTTTTTGTTTGGTTTTTTTTTTTTTTTCCAATGGGATAGCAGCAATTTTGGATTCTCATTAAACAATAGTTTTCTCTTGTAATCCTAGTCTGTTGGAGAGTGTCTGTAAAGTTTCAGAAGAACTTTTAGGTAATCGTGGCTGAAAGTACTTAATCTCTGTATGTTTGCCATTGAGGAGTAGTTTGTTGATGCTCATTTTGTTTTGGTCTTGGCAAAGGAAATGCATCTTAAAAATATTTTGACCAATGTTTTAATTCTTCTGGTTTTAGGAACTGATATTGCTGCCGGAGAGGAGGTTGCAATAAAGTTGGAATGTGTGAAAACCAAACATCCTCAGCTCCACATCGAGAGTAAAATCTACAAAATGATGCAGGGTGGAGGCAAGCAAACTATTTTCCTTCTTCAAAGATTTTACTGCTTTTACACCTTTGATCTGTCTGCCACCTGACAGTTAATGTTTGGGATCTCTTTTGAGAAATAAGGAGAAGGTGGGAAAGGCAGCAGGGTAGATAAAGAGCAGCATTTTAGTTCTGCAAGGGTTGTAGAGGAACAGTTCTAAATCCATGGCTATCACGCTTCATGATAACCAGTAAGATCCTCCAAAGTTTCTCATGGTTCCCAAAATATTAAAGTGGGAGGACCTTGTGCAATGTGAAAAAAAGTTTCATCCCAGAACAGTGCTTTATTTCTGATTCTCATGGATCAGTGAAAGATGGTAACCACTACTTTGGACCATTTCACCTGACTTGCTTATTATGGTAGCACAATTCTAAACTTTTAGCAATCAGGTTAATTTTTGTTGTACATGTTAGTATTATTTTTGTCTGTGTTACAAATATTTCCTTGCTGGGAGAGTTCAAAGACAAAATGGCACTGGTAGTGGAGAATTGGAATGCAGCAACTTCTTAGCTACTGTGTGTTGCTTTGCTACAGTAACTTGCTCATATATTTTGGAATTCTGGAAATGTAACATTCCTGTGCAGTTCTGGGACATAAACCTGATGTAGTTCAGTTTTGTTTGTTTTATAGTCCCTTGAATTCTTCCCAAATGAGGATGTGCTTTGCATGAAGAGTACATTCCATGCTGTATCTCAAGTACATGCCAAGTAGGGTAATAAGACCTCTAGAAATTGATAATATGTATTTGCATTTAGTTACTTTTTAATTCCCTCGTCATTCAGTTGCCGCCTGTATGTAACCGAAATAGCCTTCATAGAATATCATGCTTCCTGTAAATTCAGTGAATTACGGCATTTCACACCAAAATGCATAGAATTAACTCTGAGTAAGGCATTTGAAAATCTGAATAAGGCTACCTACATGCTGGTTTATTTCAAAATATTTGAGCATTTCTACTTTTTTTTTTTGTGAAATAAGGTTCCTGACTTCCTCCATAAATTTGGGCTAATTATCATACTGTAAAACTGAATGAATAATGCATCTCATGAACAATGCTACTTTGGTAGAGATTCACCAAACAGCAAATACCATGAAACTGAAGGAAAGACAAGAATATGAAGGAAGGGCAGAAATTCATTGCAAATTTTGATGAAGGAGACAGATATTTCATGGTGATTTTGTAGGCTTTGAAACTAAGTTAATTTCTAAGGTTTTCCTCGTAGTGGGTTGTCAGGGTTTTATTTTCAAACTCCTGATTTGTGCCTTATTGCATCCTAGAGACTACATGAATATTACTCTTGGTAAAATGCTTAGAGTTCAAATCCAGCAAAGATGCTCAATACTTTAAAGTTACAAGATAAGCACGGAGACTAGAAGGTTTCTGGGGAAAAGAAAAAAGGCTATTTTTAGACCTCTGTTGCTAGAATTTTGTATAGATTCTGCTAGAAGTTGTCCCACATTTAATTTGGAATGTCTGAACATAAAATATTAAGTTTTGCTATAAATGGAAACATTCATGGTAATGACACTCAGAATTAATATTAAGAGCCTTGAAGATTTGTGTGCATCAATTATATAAATCAAAATGTTATACTGAATAAATGATTTATTTTTTCCTAGTGGGTATTCCCACAATTAAGTGGTGTGGAGCTGAAGGGGACTACAATGTTATGGTGATGGAGTTGTTGGGACCGAGTCTTGAAGATCTCTTCAATTTTTGTTCAAGGAAATTTAGTCTCAAGACAGTCCTATTACTTGCTGACCAAATGGTAGGAAATGACTTTGTTACCTTGGTAGTGAAATATGTTGGGATATTGAATTTTTTTGATCATATTCATTTTATTTCTGAAATTTAGAGCTGAATAGGCTGTATTGATAGAGAAAAAAATCAAAAGTAGCTCTGTTTTTGTAAATCCAAACTATCCCATGAAAAGTGATTACCAGTTCTTTAAAAACTGAAACTGCACTGTTTGCAAACCGGGTGTTGCACTGCTCAAAGACTAAGAAATTTCCCCTGGAAAGTTTTTGGAAACAGATTGTCCTGGTTTTGTAAAGTACACACAGGCAAAGAGCTGGAAAGGTTTGTCTGTTGTCTTCTAAATTGTTCTTTTGAATTCCCTTACATTTTACAATAGAAAGGGGAGTGGCCTCTTTCATTATTTAGACACCATTTCTAGTGTTTTTATCAGAAAAAGATGTGTGCTTAGTCTCTTGACCATGTTTTTTTTTTGTGGTTCTGTATTTAGATTAGTCGAATTGAATATATTCACTCTAAGAACTTCATCCACCGAGATGTGAAGCCAGATAACTTCTTAATGGGCCTGGGGAAGAAAGGCAATCTTGTCTACATAATAGACTTTGGACTAGCAAAGAAGTATCGAGATGCTCGAACTCATCAACATATTCCATATCGTGAAAATAAAAACTTAACGGGAACTGCCCGTTATGCATCCATCAACACTCATCTTGGAATTGGTGAGCTGGGGAAGGCAATAAATAGAAGCTTCAAGAGTGTCGATGCATGTAATCTTAGTGCAAGTCGATGTTGCTTTGTGGAGGCATAGGAGACAGTCCCTATTTTTGACACTAAGACTACAGCATGCATGGCCTTGTATATCTTTATTAAGTGGGATTCAGTCTATATTAGTCTGTTCAGTCTGAGTTTGTAATGCTTGGGAATTAGCACTTTTTTAAAATAACTGTAAGGATAAAAGGCTTTTCTTTTACTGAATGAGTTGGTCATGGGCATAGTAACACTCAGCTCTCTCTTGTTTTTGTAAGGGTTTTTATAACAATCTTGTTGCACAGACTTTTGTTTTGCCAGTAGAAAATGAAACCTAATGAGTTCACTTTTTTATGCTGTTGTAGAGCAATCTCGCAGAGATGACTTGGAGTCCTTGGGCTATGTACTGATGTATTTTAACCTGGGCTCCCTCCCCTGGCAGGGACTGAAAGCAGCAACAAAGAGGCAGAAATACGAACGTATCAGTGAAAAGAAAATGTCTACACCCATTGAGGTTTTGTGTAAAGGATATCCTTGTAAGTTACTCTTCTGTGACACTAGGACTATGTGTTCCTTTTTTAGTGGTACATCTCCTTTCCTTATGTTAAATTCTACTCTTTTTCACCATCTGTCTCTCTCCTTCTCCTCTTCCCCTTACTTCTCTCCCCATGATTTTACCACATGTGTGGTAAAAATACTATGCTGAAGACAGATCTTTTGTGTTCATAGAGCATTTCTAGGGATCCCTTGTCTCAACTGTTAAGTGCCTTCAAGAGGAAGGGTAGCATGGTACCCTGATTTGTGCTGTAATTTTTGTGCGCCTGTTGGCTGGATAATTGGCAACAGACAAATAGCATTTTAACAAACTGCCTTTTTCTCTGTCTGTGTGGGTACTGTTTCTTGGATAAATTGGATTGTATAGTCAGATGCATCTCTTATCTACTGCAGTTGTTTTGCTTGGGAATTATCATCCCAGGTTCATCTGGTTTTGCCTGCTGATGGATTAGAATTTGTGAGAAGCATAAGAAACACTGCTGTATCCTAGCATCATGCCTCAGAGCAGTTCTGTTTCTCAGTTTGTTATTTAGACCTCAACAACAATAAGCCATTTTTGATTATTGTAAAGTGATACTTCAGTTTGTTTTAAAACATAGTTACACTGGCTGTCATCAGAGACTATTTTAATTTCACAAAGAGTTCTGTCTCTTCACCCTCTTTTTACAATGACAAGAACTATAGTTTTTGTTTGGGTTGTGTGAAAATGCATCATTATGTGTTTCAAGTGTTGCTTCATGCATGTTCCTTTACATTCATGAATTACATGTTTTCTCTGGGGTTTACAGGCAGGGAAGACTAATCAGATTCTCTTGTGCCATTAGTTAGAATTTCTTTCTTAATATAAATTATTCTGTTATTTCATTTGGGAAAACCTAAAGTCAAAAGCTATTATTTTGATACTGCTGCTTTTCTCTGGTGCACTGAATTCACTACAGTATTCTTTTTTTTTCCTTTGTAATATTTTGCTTGCCCTTTAAAAAAAAATGTTCAGACTATTGTAAATTAAAAATGTGGCGTGACTTACCTGGGAGACAAAGCAGACATGAATCTCTGTGTGTCTTAACAAAGAAAATGCTGTTCCATGTCCCACAATAAATTGTGTTCAATATGTTCCAAGCAAAGTTTTGAAACTTTTCTCCCCCACCCACCAGCTGTTGGCTAAAGAACTGTGCTATTGGGTCCTCTGTGCTGTCGAAAAAATGAGATCTTTGCCCGCTCTGTGATAGAAAAATAATTTCTTTTTCAGGATTGACATGATAGTGTTTCCTTTAGTGAATTTCTAGTATTAAATCATTATTCTTTTTCTTGTGTTAAGAAGATTCCCTGATTTTCAGGTTTGGAGTGGTTTGGGTGTTTTTGACACAGAATTACAAAAAGCCAATGTGAAGCTGTAGATAAAAACCAGGTTTCCTTTAATTACAGCCGAATTTGCCACATACTTGAATTTCTGCCGTTCTCTGCGTTTTGATGACAAGCCGGACTATTCCTATTTAAGGCAATTATTCAGAAACCTTTTTCATCGGCAAGGATTCTCCTATGACTATGTATTTGACTGGAACATGCTGAAATTTGTGAGTAGCTCACACAGCTTTCTAAAACTTGGAATTTTTAATTGTTCTGGTTAGGTTCTGTTACTGCATTGTTAGTTTTGAGTACCTTAATTGATACTGTAAGATTGTCTTCCATATTTCCTCTTGGCAACTCTACTGTATAGACAGAAAGATCAGGAAATGAGGAGAAAGGCAGGAGATACAGGATCCATGCTATAAGGCTTGGATGACAACTAAATTACAGTTACAAAGCTTTTAATGTGGAAGGCTTCTTAGATCTTTTAGGGCAGTCACCAGGCTGGGTTGTGGAATTACTACTTTCTCCCACTTTGATCTTTATCAAAGGTCGTTTGCAACATTTGAGGAGGTGTCCAGCTGCCGTAACACTACACGTGTACATTAACATTTTGAAGACTGTCCGAGCAGCTGTATGAACACAACTTACGGCAGTTCTCAAGAAATTTTACCAAAGCAGCTGGTGCCTTCTCAAACTTCAGTTCACACATTGTCCAGTACTTCTTTTTCAGTACTTTTATAAACATACAGTTGTAAAGAATAATCCCCAAAGTTGTTCACTACTCTTGGCCCCTAGGGTGCAAGCAGAGCAGCTGAAGATGCTGAACGTGAAAGACGGGAACGAGAGGAAAGATTAAGACATACACGAAATCCAGCTGTACGTGGATTACCCTCTACTGCTTCTGGCAGGATAAGAGGAACACAAGATGTAGCTCCTCCTACTCCCCTTACCCCAACTTCACATGCTGGTGAGTAAGCAAGTAGCTGGGTAAGTGCTTTCTTGTAGACTAATTGACAGTTTGTGTCTGGGCAGAGTTTGGCCTTTTGGTTTGGTTTTTTCTCCCTTGATTTTAGTAGATTGAAAGTATTTACATATGCTCCTTCCCTGGCAATTGATACTTGTATTTCTATGAAATGTTGAACAGCCTTGATTCCTCGTTTGGTTATGTGGAATTTTTGTGTGCAAACATCAAGAGTGTAATTTTTACAGTGACTGTGTTAACATGGCATTTCTCATTATGAGAATCTAATACTGTTTTTCTCACAGCCAACACCTCTCCTCGGCCAGTATCCGGTATGGAACGAGAAAGGAAAGTGAGTATGAGATTGCATCGTGGTGCCCCAGTCAATATCTCCTCGTCTGATTTAACAGGCCGACAAGATACCTCTCGCATGTCAACTTCGCAGGTAAAAAAAAAATAAATCTGTGTATTGGAAAAAATGAGGGTGATTTGATAAAGTTAATTTGCCAAAAGAACTTACCAGGTAATTGATGTAATTTCATACTGTTTTTGCAGGTGATGTTCATTCATGTAAATGCTTGACATTTAGCCTGAATGATGTGGGCGTAAAGAAATTTTTATTTTTACCTTGAGAGCAATGAGAGGATGCAAAATTCTAGAGGTGCAGCATTTTAACCTACTGTTATGGGATGTAGCTCCTTGACTCATAGAGTTTCTTATACCTGTTATAAGTGAAGAATCAGAGTAAGAGACAGTAGTGAATCTTGTTTCTGGATCAGCAGAGCACACAATATTGGTGCAGAAAAGGCAAGAAGCATTTGGTGAAGAATAGAAGGTGCAATAGTGAATTAAGAGCACTGCACTACAACACTATGGTTGTAGTGCAGTGCTCTTAATTCAGAGCCCATAAGAGGCCACATACATGGATGCTGGATATGTTGCAGAAGGCTCATTTGAAGAGAATGGCAGGAGGATAAATAATAATGATTCATAGTCGCACTGAAATCATCCTTGCTGCTCACAGTGACTTAGCAAAGAAATTCTAAGAATGTTTCTTTTTAGGGTTAACAGTGTTAAATGTGTTTCTATCCTTCCTCAGCATATTGACAGTCTTGTCCCAAACAGTGTGTGGCTTGGCTTTGTACAATTTACTTTCAGTCTTACTTACAAAATGGAAATCAGCCAATCTGTAGACATCCTGCAACATTTCTGGGAAAGCAGTATGTTAGGGGACTATTGCAGTGACCTAGGGGTTTTTCCATCATGCCTCACTACTGTGCAGGAGCTCCAAGTGCATAATTTTTGCCAGGGACTTGTTCCTTGTTGACAGAGCACACTGACAAAAAATTAACTTGGTTCCTTTTAGCTTCATCATTTAATTGGCAGAGTTAATTACTTTTGGATAGTACATGTTCTTACATATGAAATCTTACTGCTTGAAAGAACAGTTTTTTAGATGGAGGCTGGGTGGATATGGATATTCAGACTGGACATCCCAATCTAATGAAGACTGAGAGTGAAGTGGGTTGGAGAAACAATTCCATTGTGATAAAAGCCAAGTGGCATTTGGGCTGGCGGGGAGTTTGAGCTGAATGATTTGTTTCACCATGTAGCTGCACAGATACCTGTGCTTGCACAAGAGATGAAGAGGAACAGAAATGACTGGGCAAGAATAGAGTGTAGGTGAGGTTTTCTGTACTGGCTTTGGTACAAGTTTCACCATCTTGTACTGTTCACTGAACTGCTATTCTTGCCACCAGAAATTCTCACGTTTAAATATTTTTAAATAGTTTGAAAACAAAGGGGAGAATTGTGCATAGTTATGGATCTTGTAAATTTCATAAATACCTGTTAGAAGAATGTAAAGAAGGTGCAACCAGACTGTTTGCAGCAATATCCAGTGAATGGACTATGGAGAGCGGGCACAAATTGAAATACAGGAAATTCCATTTAAACATACAGAGAAACTTTTTTTTTACTATGAAGGTGGGCAAGGAATGTAACAGGTTGCCCAAAGAAGTTGTGGGGTCTCCCTTTTCCAAATTACTTGGAGCCCAACTGGACATTGTCCTGAGTATCTTGCTCTAGTTGACTGTGCTTTGGGCAGTGGGATTGGGCTATGTGATTTCCAGGAGTCCTTTTTGACCTTGAATATTATGTGAGGCTGTGATGCAGACTTCTCCCTGAACATTTACTTTAATATAAAGATGGTTTTGTGGCAAAATGTATATGCCAGATCTTTGGCATTCTGAGCAAATCTCAGATGCTTTGTCTCTGTTAACAGTCACATAAATGAGTTATAGCAGTAACAGACAGAAGTGTAGCAATGCCCCTTGATTGTTTTAGGTGCAAGTACATCTTTAATGTTTTTGCTACGTTTGTGACGTGTCGCTCATTGTGCAGGTGACACTATTGTAAACATTTCAAAATATGAGTAATACAGTTGGTCTTGTAGATCCATTTTGGTTCTGCCTGGCCTGTAGAATGTGAACATTGTGAGAGCAGTGAGCAGTTTTCTGAGTGGTCTTTGGGCTGTTTTCTGAGTGGTCTTTAAACATCCAGATGTGTAATTTGTGATATGGGCCCATAGTACCATCTGGCTTAATGGCACATTCCATACCTGCTCTTTTTAACACTCTGCTCCAAGTACAGGACTGCTTGGTTGACTTCTTTACGGTCTCAAAAGCGGCCTAGTCAGTATCTTCTCTTGAGTTTGTTAGAACTAATAATTCATTGACTGCTGTATCCATTTAGTTCTTAAGACAGTGAACCACTGCTGGTATCTACTCATGGTGAACAAATAACGGTGTGTAACTAGTATAATTTGAACAGATTCCCATGGGCCAGTTGCAATTGGAGGGAAAGAGAGATTTGCAGGGGAAATGAGCTGGATTGGAAGGGACCTTAAAGATCACCTCATTCCAACCCCCCTGCCATGGGCAGAGAGCCTTCCAATAGGCCAGGTTACTCAGAAACCCATTCAGCCTGGCCTTGAACATTTCCTGAGATGGGGAGTCCACAACCTATCTAGGCAACCTGGTCTAATGCCTCACTGCCCTTATAGTAAAGAATTTCTTCCTAATAAATAAATCTACCCTCCTTCAGGTTAAGGCCGTTCACCCTTGTCTTGCCACTATGTGCACTTTTACATGCCATGAGAATAGACCCTCTTTAGCCTTCTTGCAAGCCCCCTTTGGGTACTGCAAGGCTACTCTCAGTTCTCCCCAAAGTCTTCATCTTCTCTTCTCCAGACTAAGCAGCCCCAACTCTCTCTGCCTGTCTTTGTAGGAGAGGTGCTCCAGCACTGTTGTCAACTTGTGGCTCTTCTCTGGACTCATTCTAACATTGTCAGCTTTGTTTTTGTGTTGGGGGCCCCAGAACTGGACACAGTACTCCACGTGGGTCTCACAAGAGCAGAATAGAGGGTAAAATCCCCTCTCTCAAGTTGCTGGTCACTTTTCTTTTGATGCAGCCCAGGATGTGGTTGGCTTTCTGGGCTGCAGGTGCACATTGCTGAGTCATGTTGAGCTTCTAATCTATGAACACACCCAAGTCTTTCTCCCCAGAGCTAATTACAATCCATCCATTCTTCACCCAGCCTGTACTTATGCTTGAGGCTGACCTGATCCACATGCTGGACCTTGCAGTTGACCTTGTTGAACTGCATGCAGCTCCCAAAGACCCACTTCTCAAGCTTGTTAAGGTCTCTTTGGATGGCATCCTTTTCCTTACAGCCGGTTGACTGCACCACACAGCTTGTTGTTGTCAGGACATTTGCTGAGGGTACACTTGTTTCCACTGTCCATGTTGCTGACAAAGATTTTGAACCACGCTGGTCCCAATACTGAGGGACAGACACCACTCATCACTGTTTTCCACTTGGACATTGAACTCACTGACCACAATTCTTTGAGTGCAACCATCCAGCCAGTTCCTTATCCACCAAGTGGTCCACGTGTCAAATCTGTGTCTCTGCAGTTTAGAGACAGGGATATCATGCAACACAGCATCCAGTGCTTTGAACAAGTTCGGGTAGGTGATACATGTGGCTCTTCTCTCATCCACCACTGCTTAGCCACGCTGTGAAAGGTCCCCAAATTTGTTGGACTCAATTCAGCTTTTGTGAAGCTATGTTGTCTAACACCAATCACCTCCTTATTTTCCATGTGCTTTAACATAGTTTCCAAGAAGATCTGTTACATGACTTTGCCAGGCACTGAGGTGTGACATATTTCCCTTTATAAAACTGGGGGTTATGGTTTCCCCTTTCCAGTCAGACGGAACTACACTGGACTGCCATGACATCTCAAATATGATGGATAGTGGTGTAGCCATTTACTCGGCCTGATCTCTCAGAACCCGTGGATGGACATGTGTCATCAGGTCCCACAGACTCGTGCACTTTCAGGTTCTTTAAACAGTCCCAAAGCCAGTCATCTTCCGCAGTGGATGGTTTTCATTTTCCCAATCCCTGCCTTCATCTTCTGCAACTTGAGTGGCGTGGCTGAAACACTTGACCTAGACTATAGCTTATAACACTACTGCTTGAGCTTGCTACAGAAAATTCACTTTTCATTTTCCCAGTTGTCACTCTCTTGTAGGCAGGATGGTGCAAGTTGTAGGCGTTGATAGCTTATGCTCTTTACAGTTTTCATAATACTAAAGTAGCTCTTCTGTAATCAGAATTTATCCTTTGATGTTAGCCAGGTCAATAGTTATAGCCATGAGTTTTCCATTATCTGTATACCTTGTTCTTAGGAAAACCTCAAGTATTTGAGACATTAGTTTTGTTATTTCATTTACTTTATGCTTTGGTTTGGTAATGCAACAGTGCATCTCTAATCTCCACCTCTGTTTATCTAAAGGACAGGTTGCTGCTTGTTAAATTCTGGACAATGAAATGTACAGATATTACTCAGACAAGGAAAGCTACTAGCCTCTAAGTAGAGTTCTTAAAGATGACTACTCCACGTGTTTATCTTTCTTTTTTCCAAACTGAATTCTGATCAAATAAGACTGAAACTGAAAAACTAAGGCTGTGAATGCAAATAATAGGAACCAGAGTTCTCTTAGGAAAAGGAGGCATTCTCAGAGAAATTTGATAATAGGAACTGCAGTTCTATTATGAAAACTAGGCATTCTCAGAGAAATTTAATGCTCGTGGAAAAATGGTAATTGCTAAGCATAGCAAAATAGATGTCATTGCCGGCATCCAAGATAGTGTCTGCATAGCACCTAAGTCATTCTTCTCAAAAAAGACATGCAGTTTCTAACACTAAGTAACAAGCATTTATTGAAGTACTGCTGTGTCTTATGAAGTGGTTCGTGAAACTTAAGTGTTTCTAATGAAATTATGTAAATTCTATGGCACATGTTATTCAGTACTTTTCTGGATTATATGAAGTGAATGCAACAGCAGAAAACCTGCAAGTTGTGAGTTCACAGTGATAAACATCAGTGGGAGCTGAGTGGTTGAGCGCAGTCCATTCAAATGTGTATTCCTGAAGTACTCCAAATTCTGGTTAGGATGAAGAAGTGGAGGCTGTTTTCCTGTATGGGGGAGCTGTATCTGTGGTAAGTAATGACTGAGGAGGCAGATGTAATGTTGGAGAAGTTAGTGTGGTTTCCGTAATGAAAAGGCACAATTTCCTCCTATGTATGATACAGTAATGAACAGAAGTGGACATGTTATTTTGTGTCATTAGTGAGATGGATTGGGAGAACAGATTGTACAGTGTAAGAGTTTCAAATCTACTTCTTTCAGTTTGTACTGAAAGCTAAGAAAATGTCATGAGTGAGTTGGTGTGGTGTTTGAGACAAAATGATTTTAACAGGAATTAATGTTTAAGGAGAAAATATGTGAAGAACCTATCACATAAAATTACAACCGCTCACAAGTAAAGAAAGGCAAAATAGAGGTCTAAGTGAAAGTAGTTACCTACTGAAACAACTTCTAAAATAAGTAGATCATCTCTCCTCTCTGCCTTTGCATAGAGACTCAATTCATTTCTAAGTGGTGTGTTCAAGTTTAAAGCAAACCTAAATTTCAGCTCTGTGTGCAGTGTGGTAGACAGAAAATCATACCAACTGTTAAAAGATCCATCTGCTCCTGAACACTCTGAGTTGTTCCCTAAGTCTCCTTTACACAAAGTTTTTAAACATTAAGAGGTGTAATAAAGGAGGTAGTAAATGAGGTAATGAGTATTCTAGTAAAAACTACTTTGAATCAGTTCTGCTGGTCCACATGCACAGACTGAATCCTGAAAGCATGATCATCTCAAGAGTCTAGTTATGGGTGAGTAGTCTTCATTTCCTTCAACGAAAGGTTCAGTCTGACTGCTCGTGGTTGCACAGTAAGTTGTTTAATATTTTTTTTCTTGAATGTAACATGTTCAGCACCCAACAGTCAAAGCTGTGGCAAATTCCAATTGGTAATAGAGGTATTCTCTGTAGTTGAAAGGAAAGATTGAAGTGCTGCACAAAGAAATATTTGATTATGGCTCTTTGATGGAAGAAGGTTTTAAAAGACTGTAGCCAACACTGGCATTGAATAACTTAAATGTTGTGCCATACTTCAAGAGCTTTTTCATTTTTCATTTCTGTATCCACAAATCTTTCTCCACCCATCTTAATAGGCATCATACTCTGTGTTGTTCTTCTGACCCTGTCAGCTTCCTTTGAGGATTAATGCTTTGTTTCTTTTACGCGCCTCTTAATATGATGGAAATGTCTTATAGAAGTCTGAAATCAGAGCTTCTCAAAAGATAGAGTTGCTACTGCAAGTTCAGGTTGGATTTTTATTAAGACATCTTTATATATTGGGGCAGTGGAACTGTTAAAAATTGCTGTCTTTTCCCCTACCTCAGAATAGCATTCCTTTCGAACACCATGGCAAGTAGCTGCTCGTCTCCTTTCGTTGGAAGGCAGCACTGGGTGAGTGCTTCTCATTAGACACCAAAACATTGTATGGGACGGGGAAAAAACTCTTTGGAAATATCCGACTTTGCTTCTTCTACTCATGTGATCTCATATTGTATCTGTGCCTTCTGGTCAGATGCTTGATGAAGCACTGATTTTTCTCTAACTTAAAAGCAAATGTCTTTCCAAAAGCTGAGTTACTACTGCTGTTCCACTTGGACTTTTAAGCAGAGTTGACAATAATGTGACTTAAAAAGGTCCCTAAAATTGTTCAAGTATCAACAATAAAGTAAAATAACCAAGTCAAAATATTAGCTGTATGAGAATTACGTGTCTTTCCAAGGATATTGATGCAGCAGTATGTCATCCATTAAAAAACAGATCTGCTTCAGAATCATAAGAGCAAAATTACCTGTATGAAGACTCAATTGACAGTATTGCTCAAATGAGGCTCTGTCTTGTCTTTTCATTAATGGAATGTTCTACTACAGCCATGTCCATTTTTCACTGTTTTATATTCTTCTCCATGCCTTATGAACTCTCATTTTAAAAAACTCACATCTGTTCAGATCTATATTTAAAACAAACGTTCACATACTAACAGGAATAGTTGACCATGAGCATCTCAGAGGTAGGCAGACTTGAATTTAGATATTACCAAGTCCTTTCCACTGTTCAGTGCAGTAGAAGTCTCTGCCTTTCTGTGTGCAGCTTTTGGCTTTTTAGTCTGTTCTGCTTTTGGCAATAATAGGTTTCATATGAGAAATAACAGCTTTCAGTTGGAATCTGAACCTTAGTGGCTGAGGGATACTTGTCTTAAGTATTTCAAGAGCTTCTTTGATTTGCTATATATTAAAAAAAAGCTGTGAGATTTTTCTGTTCCTTAATAAATTGTTGTGTAACTCTTGTCTGCTGTCTCACTTTCTCTATAAAGCTTAAGCTTGCATTAATCCTGTATCTCTAGTTGGTGAAGAGTCCTGCTATTTCTCTTCTGTTTTCTCCTTCTGCTTTGTGTGCTTGGCTGACTCTGCACAACCTGCTTCTCGAACAGTGTATAGCATTAAAAAGATCCAGCTGTAAATGACAGCTTAGCACTTTAAAGACCAGTTATCAGATCTTAGTAAAAAAATAGATGTTACAAAAAATGCAAAAAAGTAAACCTAAATCTTTGCATTGAAAAGCCTGTATGCAGGAAACATGCACATTCTGGTCTGGTCTGGTATGTGGCTGCATTCGTTGGCCTATACTGTATGCCTTAGAATTTGTAGTTGTTCACAACTGAAACAAATACTGAATACCGATCCAGCTACTTAGATGTTTCTCGCTTCTTAAATTGCAGAGATGTATGGTTTTTCACTTTCACGGTGAAAGTGGTAAGAAATAATGCTACGCTTACTTCAGTAGGTCAAGCTATGGAAATACAAGAGGTATCTTTTAACACAGTGTCCCATGGACAGAGAAAAGCTATTGAAAATAATGAACTTCTGTTTTACCTTCTTAATATTTTTTAAAAATTAATTATCCATTGAGTCTATTACTGTGCGTTGATAGTGTTTTGATCTGGTTGGTTCATTCTTCTGCACATATTTATGCTCTAATTTTCTTCAAAACATGCCCTCTGACTGGAAAAGTGAATTTTCCATGTTAACTTCTAATAAAAGAGGAAAATGGTAGGGAACTTTGTGTAGCTATAGGTGGATGTGAAACATTATATTGCTCACTGAATTTTAAATTCACACACTTATATTTTGGCAGTTGATAGTTTAGAAGTACATCGCGAGACACTTGTATGTTAACTGGAAGGATATGTGCTGATGTTGTCTTGTTTTTTGGCTTTGGTAGATTCCTGCTCGGGTTACTACCAGTGTTCTCCAGTCTGCTGTGCACCGGTGAAAATTATTTTGCCATGGAGGGCAGATAATGCATGGCTGATCTCCCATGTTGCCAATGGCTTTACTAGCAAATATACCCTAAACTAGAGCGGAAATTGGAGTTCTCCATGTGACCTAAAAAGCTCTTGGAGGAACATGCAGAGACTCCAGCAGCTGCCATTACAGGACGCTTTTGCCAGAAACCCAATGACCTTAAGAGAACCCTGTGGTAACAGGGCTGGAAAAGAAAGATGGTTTACAGAGTTCACCGCCTGTTACTGGATGGCCATTTCAGTTTTCCCTCCACAGGCGGCAGACTTTACTCCCTTTTTATTATTCTACTGTAACTATAAATCTTTTACTTGGTTTAAGAAAGTTTTTTGTATCATTTTGCTAAAATTATTGGCTTACTTCTCTGTAAAGAACTCTTGCTTTTGTCTGATTTAAAAATGTAGAGTATAAACAAACCTGAACTAAAGATAATGACTTGAAATTTCTTGTTTAAAAGATTAGTCTGCCAGGGAACATGTAAATGAATCAAAACCATCTGCTGTTATTTAAGTTGTTTACTTTCACGTATTGTTCCATTCTGAGTTGTTTTTTTCATGAAGATTTTAAAACTGTTAGAAGTTTATTTTACTGTTTGCTGTCTTCATTCACACTGGACATTTAACTTTCTGTGTAGCACAAATGAATTTTTTAATACTCATTGTGTTTCATAGAAGAGGATAACTAAATATCCTGCAGGAGAGTCTTAAGTATAGTAGAGATTGTAATGATGAATTTCTTTTTTTGTAAAGAACATTAAGAACAAAGTAAAAGACTGACACTTGAGGGGTTTAGAATTAGAAAGCTTGTTCTGTCTCTCTGCTTAGTTTGGGTGAATGGATACTTTCAAACATTTTTATTCAGAAAATTTTGTTTCTTCTCCGCTGAGGCTGATTAGCTTGGAGACTGTTACAAGTGCAAAATAGACATTGCTGCTGAATCTTCAGAGAATTTGCATGTTTCATTCAGTATCCACATGTTTATAAATAAATACATTGATTTAGGCCTTCTGTTACATGCCAAGACTCAAAAAAGGAATTCTTATACCAAAAAAAAAAACCTAAATAACACCCTCACAAACATAGTAACCTACTCTTGCCATAAAATCTTGAGAATTTTTACAATTCAGATGCATATCATATTTAATTCTTAAGTATATTTAACCTGAGAATGCCCAGAGTAATTATCTAGGCATGAATGACTCAGCATGCTCAGGTTGTTGCAGGTATTGTTAGCTCCTGTTGGTTATGAAATATGGGAAATTCTTCATACTGTCTGTTACTGTAAATGGTCTTGTAAAAGTACGTGTTCTGTCCTTATGGTACTTGGAACAGTACCAGAACTCTTTATGACTGAAATTATGGGAAGTTCTGTGCTGGAAAGTATGTACAGAGATTTTGTTTGAACAGTTAGGTATTTTGAGAAATGGAGACAATTTTTAAAGGTATATTGGTCTGCAGATTTTTATGAAGAGTAGTTTTTATTTTTTGGGTGTTTACAAATTCTTTTTTGCCCCTCTCAAAAGTCCCCGTAACAAGAATTATCATTCTTCTTTGGATGCTTTCATAACATTAGCTATTTGCTTGTGTGTACTCTGGGTCAGACTGGGGAAATGTGTGTTTGGGGAGAGTATAGTGGAAAAGTGCAAGAATTTGATTGATTGGTAAGTTTGCATAAGAGAGTTATTTCCTCAGTTACGATAAACTTTGGTATTTTAGGCATGTGCACTACCATTTGAGCAGTTTTACACTTCACTGTGCTTTTCTTGTAAATATCTGTGGTTAATAGTATAGTGTTTGAGGGACTGAAAAAAACAGCCTTTTTATTTCCTATGTATCTGGACCATTAGATTGCTGTACTATACTTAAAAGTTGACTGCAGATTTCTAGAATTGTACGCACTTGTGGGCAGCTTTTGTCCTCATAATTGCTAAATTCCATCATGCAGAAAATAGTTGGACTGTCTATATAAACCTGTGTACAAACCAGTATCTCAAAGCACTTCATTTGTACTACCACTGTATTTGTGTAATTTAACAGTTGTGTAAATACATTCATAATAACTTCTGTTCTTCTTGGTGTAACTTACTGACTTGCAATGAATCTTCACCATTTACCTGATGCAACTCTTCTTTTTTCTCTTTTCTTCCTTTTTATCTTCTCTTTTCTCATTTCTCTCTTCTTTTTTCTTTTTTTCAAGGGATTTCTGTACCTACAAAGAATATTGTCAGTTGCAAACATTTGAAGATACTGTCTTGGTAGCAAAACTTTCAGTGAAAGAGTTTGGTAGTTATGATCCTGGGGTGTACAGGAAGAAAGAGAAAGCATTAATTACTTTGCTCACAGAAAGCATGCCTTTTTGCCAATTTAAAGGTAAATGTTTTTGTTTGGATACTTCTTTTTTTTCTAGAAGTTTTTAATTTTGTACAAAAGCTTTTGCGTATCAAGTAATGCAGGGTATTGATAAGAAAGTATAGTAGGGGAATTGAGATTAGATCAGTTATGGGAGCTAAGATAAAGGCAAGAAAAATAGTGAGCTGTACTCACAGTGGTGCCCTGTATAATAAAATTCCAGATTTTGGTATGTGATTCTCAAAAGTCTGTTATAACCTGAGGGTAGGCGCACCTTCAGGAACCCTCCATATTTTCTTATTATCAGACCTTTAGAAATTGGAAGGATATTTTAATTTCTTCTCATGGTTTTCGCTTAAAATTGTGTATATGCTTTTATATGGAAAATACCACCTGTGCCGCTGTTTTACATAATCTTGAGTGGTTACAGAGTCCTCGAGTTTTTGTGGTACAAGTACTTTAAAAAAAAAAAGAAAACAAATCCTCTGCTTTAAGAGAGCTATTAAGAGAAAACATTTGAGTCCATGTATTCCATGTTAGCTTCATGAAAATATTCAAAGTACTCCTTGGAGGAAGGCATATTGATGAAGTCATAGTTTCCAGTAGGAAAAATGTCATGAGCATAACTACTTGTCTTTGTTTCCTCATGTCCCAGACCCTTGAGTATAGCATTGGCTAGAGGAGCATACATGTTGATTTCAAGAATATTTAGTTTCTCTTTTAAAATAATTAAATAAAAAGGTGTTTATTTTGTTCTTTGACTTTTGCTTTACAAGAGCTGCACTTTGTGTACAAAATACCAAATTAAAACAAACAATGATACTGTTTTTTTAATAGTGCTGGGCCGGCCATCTGTTCAGAAATCAAAATTTAAGCTTTGAGATTGTGAGCAAGTGTAATCCATCATGAACTTAATCCTATAGCAGCTTCTAAAATTCACTGGATGAGTTAGGTCAATAATAAAAAGGTTTTACTGTGAAAGAATGCAGTATTTTGTTATTAAAAACAGTACGTTTCCCTTTGATTCATTCAAGTGACAGTTATTGATTTTACATGCATATGTATAGATTTAAGTGACTGTCTGAACCTGAATTGGTATAGACTATGTGTATTGTTCAATACTTTTGTGCAAGGAGAGTGCTCAAAGGTCTGGTCTTCACTAAGAATCTGTTTCACAGCCAAATCATACCGACTTTTTCAGCAGATATTTGCACAGTATTAACACTTTACAACTTCTTAGATGTTGGTGGGCTTTTTCCTTGCTTAATGTTATTAAGACTAGTATGGTTTGGTTCTTCTGTCAAAACCATTATATGCTTCAGGCAGAGGGATAGTAGAAAATGAGCGGAGAACTGTACATACAGTTCAGAATCTACAAAAATATGCCTAAAATGTTCTTTGTTAATCACATTTTGGGCAGTTCTTGATTCAAAATGCTTAAGGTATAGGTCTGAGATATATATGTATGCCTAATGGACAAAGAGGAATGTGAAAAAGTGGAAAAAGGGAAAAATGTCGCAGATCATCTTAAATTATTAAGCCCTAGTCTACAGTGTCTTTACCATGACCAATCCAGGATGTTTGGGATGGGATGTGGAAAAAGAATTCATTTGGTACATTATACACTAAAAAGAAAATACTTAGTCCTGAGCACTACAAGAAAAAAAAAAATTGTTCAGTTACGGTCCTCAGCTTGGTTTGGACCTGCAAGCATTACAGGCACTAAGGCAGGACACAGCTTCTGGTATTTCCCTTAATCCTTAAGGAAAGGATAAACCAGGGTAATTTGAGGTCATGCACGGGTCTTTTTCTTAGATGACCCCAAACAGCAAATGTTTCTCTGCTCTCACGGCCAAAAAAAAAGTGTTTTGTTTGTCTGACACGTCATCAATGGATCTTAAGGCACGTTTTTCAACAAGACTCAAAAGGTCTTTTGCTGTTTAAGAGTTTTAAATACTAAAATCTGGATATGCTTTTTCATTGGGTTCAGAGTTTTATTTTGAAAGGCTTTAAACTGTTGAAAGAGTAGTAAATGAAAAGTCAGAAGAGCAAAAGCTATCCTTTCTTAATGCTCTGAAGTATTCATCTGGGAGCAGTGAGGAAGGCTGCCAGCTGAAATATTGCTGACATGATGAAGCAAATACGGAGCTCAGTCAAGGAAATAACAGTGTATATCTAGAGGTAAGTAGCTTTTTACTCTGTATCTTAATTTGCCATACATTCTCAGATAAATACGGGACTGCTGATCTCACTGACTGTATCACTAGCAAAATGCTTTTAAGAGCATAAGCATTTTAACTGGCACAAAAATGAGCTCTGTTTCAGAAGCATTGAGAAAGCTGCTAAAACAATCCATTCCAAAGCTTGTTGCTTCTCATTCGCGGTGCCTCTGCTGTTGTCAAGGTTGTTTACTCTTCCAGAAGTAGAGGAGTACTTATCTTCAACAGGTCCAGCAGCAGGGAACAGCAGCTGTGCAAATCAGATCAAGCACATTTTCCCCTACAGTGATTGGCCCTACTTCTTTCTTTCAGACTCAAAGAGAGCCAGAGGCAAAGATAAATTCTGGTTTTCTGTCACAAGAGTGGGCTACTACATGCTAGTAAGTTCTGTCATTTTAGTCCACTGAGTAATATTAATTCCTGCAGCAGTATATGGCTTGGTTTGGCCATTGGGTTGCAAAGCATTTGATTACACCTTAAGTCTTGCCAATGTAATTAAACTACCATAAAAAAGTAATCGTGTATCTATTCAAATACTAAGGGGGGGGATGTGTTTATGTAAACTAGACCTGCGACCTTTTCAGTGTAAATATACAGAGAAACTTTTTAAAGTGAGCTTTGAAAGTTTTCTCAAAGATCTCTTGACAGATCCCAAAAGATTGGTCTTGCTTGTGAATTACACTGCTTGTAATTTTGATTCACCTGGATGTAGCCTTGAGATTGTACCTTGAGGAACTAGTCCTAGCTGAGGTACCATAGGAGCCAAAAACCCACAACATAAATGTATGCCTGCCCTGTGTTTTCTTAGGAGCTTTCAAATTCTGAAGAGCATCACTTGACAGTGCAGACAGCTTGCCAACATGTCAGTGTTCAAAATATTTTGGGCTTTATAACTCAAGACAGTTCATAAAACTTTACCTGCAGACAAAATCTGGAGCACTATTCGGAGGAGAACATTAATATTTTTTGCACAGCACAAAATTAATTGCTGTTATTTTAAATTAGATGATGCTCTAAAGTAGTCTTCAGGATCACTTACAGCAGAAGCACATATCCATTTTGGAACTGGCCAAACTATGAGTCATGGCAAAAGCAATCCCCTTGCCCACATTAAATTCTGGCTGCCTGTCAGCTGAGTGTCAGCTCTTCTCTATAAACACTCTTGTCCCTGTATAGCTGTTTAATAGGTATGTGCAAATGAAGCCTAATATCCATATTGGGGTGCTAAAGTTATTTTTTTCTGAGCTTATTTTCTCAAACCCACAGTTTTTGACAATCAGATATTTATTTATTCACTACATTTGCAACAGTTTACTAGAAAAGCATAAAAAAATTACTAAGTATAAATATACACATTACATTAAAGTGCATTAACAAGAAACAAAATGTCATCTCGCACAAAATTAATTGCTTCCCATAATCCTATAGACGAGTGTGGCAAAGAGACACAGACACACTATATAAGTCAATACTTACATGTTGTAACATGTAAGAGTTTGCATTCTGAAATTCTTCCTTTTATAATTGTCTACCAAACTAAACATTTTCTTTGGGATGTGCCAATGGGGCATATATGAATTTTGCTTTTTCATTTTGAAGATTGGTTGCTTGATTAGGGGAATGTTCTAATTTATTTTTAAAGAATGATTCTACGTTGCCTAATACCCGTTTGTGTAGATGGAATTTAATATTAGCACAAAATCTCTCCAGTCCTTTACACCATACCTTCATACCATCCATCTCAAGTCTTAACTTTAGGGAACTGGCTTATTTTGAAACAGCTGCATTACTTTAAGACTTCTAGTTCTGCTGAGGTCTTCTAGGCTCCAAATGGGTACAAAATATTTAATTTAGAATTTTCAAAAAAGCAAACTGATCTTTGTATAGGAGGAAGAAAATAATTTTAACTGCTCACTGTCTAATAAATGGGCAAACTGTCTGTAATCTACTCCTGTGGGTATTTTGCCTGTTTACGTATATATTTTTATTCATGTATGTATGTATGTATATACACACATATGTACATATGTATGTGCAAACACACGTATTCTTTTTTATCTAGTCTCTGTGTATTACTGGCATTTATGCACATTTCATCTCCTTGCATCAGGCCCTTACTTTCCTAAGACCCATTACATAATCAATCATACAATACTTTGCCAATAAATTCTATAGTACACAATTTATAGAATGTGTGAAGATCCAAAATGCTTTAAAAATTTTGCTAGCCTGCGGGGTAAAAGACTATTCACTACTTTCAGAGAAAGAATCTTGGAAAACTGTTTTGGGTTTTTGATTGTTTACTTTCCAGACTTCTTAGATATATTCATGATCTGTGTGTCAAAAGAAATTATATATGTTTCAATAGTGTATGATGTTGGAGTAAACTATAATCTTTGGATGCTTCGCAACTTGGTTGCATAATTACCTACATTCCCTTCCTTTTCCTTTTCCCTTTTTTCAAATCACAAAATTTTAATCAGGTGAAGGTGGAACAAAGGTTCATCTGGGTAGATGTTGCATGATACTGTTCTGCCTGTGACCCTGAGCAATCAATGTCTCCTTAGCAATGCTTTATGGCTTCGATGTGTACATCCTCAAAATATGTGGATGAGCACATCTCGCGGACCGCTCTTAAGGGCATCTCAGTGGTATGGAGATTAAAGAAATAGAGTAGCAAAGTATCTGGAAGAATTTTAAATAAGTTCCTTGCTTTTAAATATACAAAATACTTTTTTAAAATATTTATCAATCTATTTAAATATTTACAGTAAGCAGAGTTAAATTAAAAAGGAGCCTGGCTGGACAGTGCTGGGAACCTAAGGACTAGATGCTTGTGGGGTTTAGTTTTGGTTGGTTTTGAGTTTTTAACACACTGGGGTAGAAGGAGAGAGATCTATAAAATAGGAGATGTATTGACATGGACACAAAGGGTTATTGGAGCAGTTGGATACATGCTTCAGCCCAGTCTAGTGTAATGGCCAGCAGGTGTTCGGCCTGGATATCTGGCATGGAGGTTTCCTTCCCATCAGTTTAACGAATCTCTTTCCAAGAAGATAAAGGTAGCTGAACAGAAGGAGGACTGGAGGGCTAGCACACACTTCGGTGTTACCTTGAGTGGAACTGAATGGGAGCAAGGAGCTTAACTGGCTCTAAAACTCTGAAGTACTCTCAAGCCTGCCACTTTGGATGTTGCTAAGAGAGCTACATTAGGAGTTTCTCACCTTTGTATTGATGCTTCTTGCAATTAATTAAAATGATAAAAGACTTTACACTGATAATATGCTTTTTTAAACTGCGTAGTGAATTAAATTCTAACCCTTTTTTTCCTCACAGTCAATAAAGGAGTCCTTTGATTTGACCACTGTCATTCAGTAAGCATCTCCTGCTGTCATAAATACTGCAAGCCATTGGTAGGCCTGTGCTGAAAGCAGCACAAGAGCATTGGCAGTACCAGTCAATGGGATCGGTCTTTGAGTGGAAAAAAATAACTTGTATTGGCAAATGAGGCCTTTCTATTAACACCAGTTTGGCTTATAAGATGATTTATGGTTTCTTGTTGAACCGTGTCTCCTTGTCTTCCTAACTTCTTTTTCTGTCTCAAATCACATAAAATTACAACATAAAATTTTTTCCCGCTTAACTGTAAAAGTATTATGTATGGAAAATGAAACATAGTCTGGAAAGTCAGTATGATAAGCACAAATTACATTCTGTCACCTATAAAGCAGTCTGGACAATTTGCAGAATAACCATTTCATTCTGTGATAACTGCATAGCATTATCTAGCAAAGAAATCCAGTGATCAAAGCACACAGTAAGTCAAAAATGGCTGTCTGAGAATCTGAATTCACCTTTTGAAAGGTTTTTAGTTTCTGGTTTTTGAAACAACAGGGAACTCCAATCTGAAAGCTGTATCAGGCTTTCCATGTATCATCTGAAGCAGCCTCCAAGGATATAATAAATTACTCTGTGGATTCCGTTTTTCTCTTGCCTTCTGGAGCTATCAGTGTTGTGCTTCAAGTACCAATTTAGTCTTTAGCAAACTGGAGCTAAGTTCAGTAAGCAAGCTGTTACAACTGGGAAATACCATTTGCTACGATTGCTGCCACTAAATTAATAAGACTTTAAAATAATGCACTACATAGGATGTAAAACCAGTTTATTCTATGTAGCATGCATTTCTTTTTAAAGTTATATTTCTAACCTTCCAATTTCTGTGCAAGGTTGTCCTAACAATGCAAAACCATTTTGAAGAAACTTCCAAAATGGAAGTTGGTATCATTCATTAGAGAATGGTTCATGGTTTTGGCACTTTGTTTCCATTAGAAATTTTAAGTGGATACTGAGTTGTAAGGGATTAGGGTCTTTCAGTTTTCAGTTATTAAGCAGAACAATTTTGGCACCTGAAAGCCAATATTCCTTTGCTACTACTAAGAAAATTGAATCTGTTACATTTAGTCTGTTTTGAAGATTGTTACTGCAGTTACAAAGCCTATTCAGTTTTTTATAAGCAGATTTAAGAGATGAGATGCAGTAGCATGATTTTATATTTTAAAAAATTACATTTCTTGAGTGGTTTTGGGTGGGAAAAAAAATACAATGCCTTCCTTTTCTATTCAGTACCATGCCATCATAAAAATTATCAACCGTTCTATCATGTTTCCTCAAACAGCAAGAATGGCACTTTGAACTTCCATAGATTAAGCTGGGGGGTAGGGAAGTGGGATAAATGGGGTAGAAAAAAACCTCAAAACTAAACATATTAAAACCTTTCCATGATGCTAACATTGCATTTTATGGATGACTAACATGTTTCAAAGTAGTTCACTCTCTTCCCAAAGTCTACCCACTCTGTAAGTCATCCGGAAACTTGCACCATCATTTCTTTTGTATGCAAAATGGACACTTTTTCAGACTATTCTACTGATCATCTTGTCCATGTTACTTGTAATATTTTTCAATGCTCTAGGGAAATTTTACTGAAAACAGTGCATGGAATTGTGGACTAATTTTGTTTCCTCAAGGTCTGTCAGGATCCATTCTGCTGTTTGGGGTTTTTTTAGTACTATCTCAGAATACCACTTGTGTGATCTGCTGAGGACACTGTCTGTAATGTGCCTTTCCAAAAACAGGATTTCCAGGTGATTATTGCAAAGGTTACAGGTTTAGGCAGAAATGCATTTACATAAATCAAAGTTACAGATCTTATCAAAATTAAATTAGGGCTGAGCCAATTATCTAAAAAAAATCTAAAAAGGTAAGAAATTCTAAAACCTAATGGAGACCTTTAAGTTCCTGAGATTTTTATCCATCTCAAACTCTTTTCCCTTCACAGAGAACGTAGGGAAATTATATTTAGCCACACAACACAGCAATTTCATCAATATTGTCTGAAAACATACATATAATTCCACTTTTCTGAAAATATGCTTTTCCCGTATCTTCCAAGTGAGCAGTTTCTGGTGATGCATAGCAAGAGCCTACTTGTGTTCATAAAAGCTTTTTTAGTTTACATAAAATACATAACCACAATGTTCCACCTTTTACCAATAAAGCTATTTTTCCGGTAAGATGTTGTCCAGCTAATCAGCTTCCAAAGAGACCTGATGAGCTGACTAGCCCCAAGTTACTAAAGCAGATGGCCCAGCCCTAAACTATTTCTGTTTCTAAAATAAATAGCATTGGAAATCTTTCTTTTCTAAACACTTCTCAGTTCCTTGTTATGCTCATACACATGTTTCTGGGTTAGTTACAACTTCGCCATTTTTTTCAGGCTCATCTTTCAGAAACTGCTCCACTTCAATAGAGTCCACTTTGGCATCTTCAGGAGTTTTGTTTTCACATTTGTTTAATTCCTCTCTTTCTGCTGCTTCTTCTTTTGTATGTGGTTCTTCTGATTTTTTCTTAATGCAGAAGAAATTCCCCAAGGCCAATACAAGGGCTGAGGTGGTAACTTCAATTCCAGCAATAATGAAAACAAACATGTACCTCCCCGTTGCATCCAGGAGTTTTCCTGAAAAAGGCAACATTCCAGGTAATTAACAAAAGTGATTATCTTGCAGTGAATATTTTTCTGATTTTTAAAGCATTTTGACTCTCCTGTCTAGAATCACCATGACTACCTAACAAGATTTTTTGAAATAGGATTAAAACAAGTTTATAACAAAATATTTCTCAATTATTTCGGTTCAGTTTAACAGTCACTGACACTACATGAGATATCAAAACACATAGTCTGCTGCACACAGAGGCATGCAGTTCATCTGAAATAAAACTGGCCTCGCCTTCAGATGCGAAAGATCAAACAGATGCTTTGTATTTCAGATAAAAATATGTGCATCCATGGATGGTATCTGTGTCATCTGTATCATGATCTGATCATCATTATCCTCTTGCTCCCAATTTCATTTACCTTTCTACACGGGTAGTGGACTGCCTGCTTAAAACGAAAATGTTATTCAATAGTCAGTCTGGAGTAACTGACTGGTTCTGACACTGGGAAAGGTAAATTTTTACAGGATGCGGTGGATGTGAAAGAACAGGTGGGAGGATATGAAGGAAGTGCCTCTCCAAACCTAAAGATTGGAGGAAGTGCTGCATAATACTGGTTTTCCCATGAAGGGGGTTTTGTTAAAATAAAAATACTTATCTGGTATAAACAGTAAACATTCTATGGCAGTGACCTGGTGGGTTTTGGGAGGGAAAGTGTGTTTCAGTTCAGGGTCTGTAAAATGTATGTTCTTTGATTAGTAATTAATTTGTGTTTGACTTCAAATTAATGAATTTTACTATTTTGTTATGTCCCCTTATTCTTGGGTTGTAAGATGTGCAGTAGAAGCACTCCACCTTCCTTAAATCAGTCTGGTTTTATAGGCCTCCTTGTAGGATTTTATTTTGTCCTTCAGATGTTTTCTTTCCTCCTCCAAATCTACCATGGATATAGAGAATGTATCCTAATATTTCCCAAAGAAAATTGACAGGTTTCATATTCTGAATCCCTGTGAGCTATCTACCAATAAGAAGATCAGTGCAGGGTTTCAGAAAGAAATAGCAGCATCTCGAGATGGCAGTTTAACCAATCCTGAAATAGACCCAAGAAGGAAACAGGTTATTCCATCCCTTCTTGGAGTATTTCAGAGTGCAACTGCAGAAAGCCTTCAAAAGATGTGCAACTGCAGAAAGCCTTCGAAAGATGTGCAACACTAGCACAATCTGCACTTCTTGAGTGACTCGCATCTTTTTCTCAGCTCCCTTATATTTTGTGTAAATTAATGCAATGCACACAATTTTAAATTCCAAGCTAAATGGCATACTTGCCTGCTGATGGTGGGCCAATCAGAACAGCCATAGCTTCTGCCAGGAGCACTAAACCGATAGCACTGGAAAACTTCTGCGTACCAACGATAGCCATGAGAACTTCAAACTGAAGAGCACCTACCATTCCATAAGAAATGCCAAAGAAAATGCAAAAGACCACCAGTCCACCATAATCAACAGACATAGAGCCCATGAGATCTGTAAAACCATTAAAAATCATAGCAAAACTGAAGAGGTAGACACAGCGTGGTCTAACCCATTTAAGACCAGCTACCATTCCACAGATTGGGCGAGCAAAGATATCAATGAATCCCAGAATAGTCAGAAGAAAAGCTGCTTTGGTGTCTTGATACCCTAAATCCTTGGCATAACTCACAACAAACACTGGAGGAACAAAGAGGCCAAGCACCATGATAGATGCTGCTAGTGTATAGATTACAAAACCACTGTCTTTAAACACACTGAAATCCAGAAGTTTTTTCTTCACTTTCTTCTCAGCTGGCTCTTTGGTAGCTTCAGCCTTTTTGGGTGGCTCCAAAGGTCTCATTAGTGCTCCGCATACACAGCAGTTGAGCAGCATCCCACCCAGGATAAGGAATCCTCCTCTCCAACCGTACTCATGCTGTAATATCTGCCCCAATGGTGAGAGAGCACAAAGAAACACTGGACTCCCAGCAGCAGATAGCCCATTGGCTAAGGGCCGGCGTTTGTCAAAGTAACGGTTTAACATGATGAGTGAAGGCTGAAAGTTTAGTGCCAAACCCAAACCTGTAGTAGAGGGTACATAAAAATTAATACTGGCCTACAATATCATTGTTAAAGATATTCTAATTACAGTTTTTCTGACTCATGACTTAAGAGAAAATAGTTTTGTTCCAAATGGACAGAAGAATCCCAAGATAACACAAAGTATTTTACCCCCATAGTATTATTGTACTTTATGATTACACTTCATGCTAATAACAAAAATAAATGATCTTTTAATTTCACATTTATCTGCCATCTTTATAAAAGCCCAGTTGGGTGATCCTTATGCTTCGGGTATTTTTCACTTAAACAAAACTTCAGCCTAAAGCTAAGATATAAGTGAACTCATTGTCAGCATAGTACTTACCAGTAATCACACCTGCAGTTAGATAGATCTGAACGATGCTTGTGCAGAAGGAAGCTATCACCATCCCCATTGAAGCAAAAAGGCCACCCACCAGCATGACAGGGCGACAACCAAAGCGATTGACACATACGCTACAAAGTGGACCTAGGCAAGAAAAGCAAATTACAGTTGCTACAATAAACCAACTTTTACAACTGATTTTTTGATACTTTGTATTTCTTTGGTAGATTTCAAAGTGCAACGTTCATAGTAGGAATCAATGATCTTAAAGGTCTAAGGTCTTTCCAACTTCAGTGATTCTGACTTGTTTTGTACTTTGTCCATAAAGTCAGGCCAATCAGGAAAAATGTCCTTCCCTCTGTAGTCAAATACTTTTGTAGTCAAATACTTTTGACTATTTGTAGTCAATATTTTTTGTCTTCATAGTGCCTTGTGATTTTTCTTTTTCATAATCTTTAGCAGCTACTGACTTACAAAGACATAATTTTAAATAAACTGGATGGGCTTAAAAATCTTCTGATTGATGTGATTATTAGTAATTCTTCCTTGGAATGCCTTATTTGCACACAACTAATGATATGCAGTCATGATACAGACTGTAAACGGCTGTAAGATTTACAAACTTAATTGTATGACAATAATAACTGTAATAACAATAATTGTAATAAAAAAATTGTAATAACAACACTGTTTCAAAACCAGATAACTACTCACCTGTTCCATAAAGCATGGCCAACAGAATGGAGGAAATCCATGCAGTGTCGCTATATCCAATGCCAAATTCCCGGATAAGTTCTTTAAAGAAGACACTAACTGCCTTAGGAAAGGCATAGGAGAATCCTGTGATGATAAAACAGCCAAAAAGGACAGCCCAGCCCCAGCCTCCATCAGGGGCTTTAACACCTGAGGGACCATCATCAGCTACTACAGCTCCCATGATGAAGAAGCTTGTGTGTTCCCTAAGAAACAAAAAGCAATTAGTATTCTAAAATTGCACTACCATTTAAACTAAGGCTTGGAATTATTTTTAAAAAACAGTCTTGTAAATGCAGTGCAATTTTAACTATTTCTTGTTTAGGTTTTTACAAAGCTTGCAAAAGCACATGAAAATGAGATGCACGCAGCTGAGTTTTAAATGAATGGCCCTGCACAGCTCTCAAAGTCAAAGCTGGATTTCATCCAAAGCACTGCTTCATCAAAAAACTGAAGCCGTAACAGCATTTCAGGGGTGTATCTGACTTTCACAAACATGTAATAATTACTGAATTAAAGTCTGCAAGATATTTTATATAAGACCTTTTTACATGAAGCTCCTGGCCTATTCACTTAGGAGACCTGTTGCATCACAAATGCTCTGTGAAATGGAGGACTAATCACCCAGATTTTTTATTCCCCACTGAGGACAGCTGTACAGCCCTGATACCCTGTTATCTTGAAAAGATAGAAAGGTCCCCTTGAGATGATTATGAGCTATCATTTTTCACACATCAAGTTCAAATGATAAACTGCAATGAAAATCCCCAAGAGCCATTTTTGTGGATGCTGGGAGTTAGTAACTGAAGCAATGCTCAGTACAGCTGCCTGCCTGACACAAATATTTGCCATTGTTGTTACTACATGATCAGTAAGAAAAAGTAATATTTGATGAATCTCGGCTCAAATGTATAAAGAACAGGAATAAGATGTAAAATTGAAGCACTTCAGGGAGTATTGTCACTCGCACTACTTTCAAGTTGTCCGAATATTTCATTTGAAGTGAAGGTTGAAAATATTGGGGGAAGGGTTGGGCAGTTTTCCTTCATTTCCATTACCCGTCTAATAGCAACACAAAGTTAGTAATAATACATGAGCACGCTTTGTTGAAATACAGCAACTGGCAATCTCTCCAGACTGCTTATACAGTGCTGGGTGGGGATATTCAGTGCCTTACAGCATTCACCTCTGGGCACAGGCTGGGACTGTCTCCTTTACTGCGTCTACAGCAAAGTTGTTATAAAGGCAGCCTCTGCAGACCTAACAGGGCTGAACCCCGATAGCAAACTACATCCATGCCATATGAAGCGGCGAGTGGCTTTGAGAAGAAACACCGTTAAGAACTATTTGGCAGCACGCTTCTTCCTTTCAGAAGAGAACTGTCCAAGATTTTCAGGGGGAGAGAAGTCAACTCGGCACGCGGCGCAGCGAGCCTGGTGTGGCCGCGGTTCGGAGGAAGAGCCGGCTCCCCGCGCCGCACTCCGACCCTCGGGCAGAGGCTGCCGGAGCCGCCCCGCCCGCGGCCCCGCCTGACCCGCGCGGTGATGCCCCAGCGGGGCGCGCGCGGCCGCCGCACTGAGACGTGCGGGACGTGACTCCCGGGCCGGGGGCGGGCGCTGCCCGCCAGTTGCGCGCGCGGTCCGGGCGGAGCCGGAGCCGCACCCCCGCCCAGCGCTCGCAACCGCCGTTGCCGGAGCCCGGTGCTCCCACAGGAGAGGGAAATATCCTCCTTCCTGGCCGTTCTTGAGCTCTTCCATGCCCAGCAGAGCAAGTCAGCCTGAAAGAGACACATTCTGATGCACCTGCCTTACGGAGCTTACCATCTTTGCCATGAGGAGCAGTCTCTAAAACGGTTTAATGTTTTGCTGTGATGAAAGACGTAGACTTGCTGATGTGAGGGAACCTGGCCTACTTTCCAGCATTTCATAAAAAAAGGTCTACAGGGGAACACACAGTAATATCCATTTACTCTTTACATCACGACTACTACCACATTTGGCAAAAAATCACCACAAGCCAGCACACCAGATCTTCAGGCACCATCCTTTCAAGAGTGATTCACATTTGCACACGCGCGCCTCAAAAACAGCTCTCTTAAAGGGAAAGGCTGCGAGAACTTGGATGGTTCAGCATGCAGAAGAGGATGCTCTGGGGAAGCCTTATTGCACCTTTCCAGTGTTTGAAGTGGCTACAAGAAGGCTGGAGAGGGACTTGTTACAAGGGCATGCCGTGATTGAACAAGGGGGAATGACTTCAAACTGACGGTAGATTTAGATTAGGTATTAGGAAGAAATTCTTTAGTCTGAGGGTGATGGGGCCCTGGTTGCCCAGAGAAGCTGTGGCCGTCTCATCCCTGGAAGAGTTCCAGGCCTGGTTAGACAGGGTTTGGAGCCATGTGGCCTGATGGAAGGTGTTTGTGCCCACAGCAGCGGGTTGGAATGAGATTAAAGTTTCTTCCAACCCAACCTACTCTATGATTCTATAATCAGTGTTATTCATCTGGTTTTCTCCATTGGTTATTCATGTTAACACATCAAAATAAAAAGACCATTAACCAGAACTAAATGAACCCTGTCTCCATAAACACAGCAAGAATGTACTTCATCCTGTTGTGGTGTACCTTACTAGGCTGGGCTGCATTCACCTCCTTAAGAGGTGAATAATAAATAATAAGGAAGTAGTGCAGAGGTTCCTTTACAAAATGTATAAACGAGGGGTACCACCTTTAGAAAAGGCAGGCTTCTGGTTGATCTGCACTGGCAAAATTTTTACTTAGGATTTCACTACAGTGCTGGGATGCCATCAAAGCCTGCTAAGATAGAAGGCTACTGCCTAACTATTGCAACAGCTTGTTTTGTTTTCTGCTTTTGCCAGCTCAGCCCTATTTTAGAGACAAAGGATTACATTTAACTGGCTGCAGCTCAGTTTCATATTTCCACAACAGACATAACAGTATTGTCAGTATTTGTTCCAGATTCCTTCTATCATGAATGGATTCTTGCTTTGGTAATGTGCAAAACAAAGGCAGCATCTGGGGTTTCATCTTCCTGATATTATCTTCTTCTTGTCATGGAAACTAATATAGACTCAGTTAGGAGGAAATATTAGGTAGCATTGTGGGTGGTGTGATGGTGTGGTTTCTGGGATGACGTATTATAAAAAGGAGCAGCTAGAAAAGGCAAAAATCTATTATTTCTGTTTAGCCACTACTCTTATTGGCAACATAGCTGTACTTCATGGTCAGCAGTATGGGTAGGAAGGACACTTATGGGCATGTACACTGACTTATACAGCTTGAGAACTTCGTGTTCTCAAGAAGAATTAATTTCAGGAATTTTCAAGAACAATTAATTTATTCTAACTACAGCTGAAATCTACACAACCTTGACTTTCTATGATACAAATAAGAGATGGTTATCAAAAGTAGAACATAAGCCTCCGAGTAGGGAACCCAGTTCAGCCTAGACTTCAGTCTGGAGCCACACCCAGGTAAGATTTGTACAACTACAAAATAAGGAAGATGGTATAAGCTGAGTAATGTAGACATCCTCCTTCAGTTTTTCTTATCTGTGAACAAAGAAAATAATTTCTCTCTTCATAGAGTGTTGGGGGTATGAATATCTTGAAAAGCATAGGCTGCTTAATGTTGTGCTAATAGGAATTATAAACCTCCTGTATTTGCCCAAAGATATTAAAATCTAAGTAAACAAAATATGCATGTTATTCTTGATTTTAAGGATTCCTAAGACTAACCAACTCTACTGAAATTTTTCAGGAAATGATTCCTGAAAAAAAGTTTTTATTTTAATATTCTCCAGACCCTTATGATAGCCCTCTACATATAGAACAACTACCCTTTGTATTGACATCACTGACATCTGCCTATTCAGCATGACTTTAACGCTTTCCTGCTTCTCCAAAGTGCAAATGCAAAAATCTTTAAATCAGATTTTATTACAACTCAGGTAACTCATAGTAGCCATTTAGATGGGCCACTGGTATAACCCACTAGTGCATTTCCTGTGGCTTACCTGCTTAAATATTAGCCAGTAGAATTATATGTTCATTCCAAAGGCTGTTCCCTACAAAATCATTACCATATTTATCAATGCCTATTTTGACCTCCTGTCCTCCTTGCAAGGCCCCACAGTGACTGCCACGGTCCTATTTTGGCCTCCTCCATTTCAAATCAGACAATTTTTCGAGGTCTGCTGCCTTTCTTAAGGGTTTGCCAGTTTTCAGCATTCTCTCATCTCCCTCTTAGAACTCCTAGAATAATTCTGTGCTGTCTGTAGCTGTAAGTGGTGTTCCATACCAAATCTTGACTATTAATTATTCTCCAGTCCCCATTTAGCCTCAAAACAGCTGTTCACTGTTACTACAGTGAGTAACATTCATCACAAGTCATTAGCAGACCTCACTGACAGTAAATTCACACTGCAATTTTATGTGTAGCAGATAATGATAACCAGTTTAAATTCTACTATCTGGGTAAAGTGCTCTATAGGCAAAGTTGTGACTATTTATTTGCTTGTCCTATTTTATAGAATGAAAAGTTGCAGAATCCCAACTTCACTTAAGAACAACTTACGATTCATTTTCATGCATCATGAAAATTAATTTCAGCTCTGTGGCTGTGATGGCTTTGCAAAATGTTGAAGCTTTAGAAAAACATAAATGCTTGACAATTGCTTATAGTGAAGATGTGTCCTTATATTGTTTAGTATAAATCCAAAAAGTGACAGAGATAGATAAAAACTAATTAAGTGTCGAGTCCTGTCACCAGCTGGGCATCTCTGCTTATTTTTGCAGACTATAATGGAACTACCTTTATATATAACGTGCTCACATGCACATACACTGTATCTCAAGCTAGGTGAGCACTTGTAGCTGAATGTAGTGAGAAAAGATAATCTGTCTCAGAGGTAATTTTACACTTTGGACAGTGCATTTTCATAATAGGGTGTCACACATTGAGATATGCGAATTGCCACCTTCAGTCACAATTTAAAATGCCACCTTTTTATTTCTATAATATACCTTGAGTTGTACTTCTGACTGAACCACAGAAGGTGTACTGTACTAATAGATTCTGATTTACATTTTAAAACCGCTGCCACACTGCTTCCTCTGAAATAAACACTGCAAAACCATACATGGCTTTACTCTATGACATCCTAAATTGAACGGATTGCCCAAGAGGAGTGCATTTCCACTAGTGCTAACGGTCTGCCCCTGTGCGGAAGCTGAATTACTGAAATTCAACTCCACCTTTTTGTGCTTTTTCTTCTCTCCACAGAATTGCTTAGAAGGCAAACCGCAGACCCCTTCAGGTGGATTGCGAGCAGCATCAAAACAAGGCTCTTTCCCAAGAGATGGAGGGGCCTCGGCGGCCGCCGCGCGGGAGGGGCCGTGGGGGAGAGGGCTTGGGAATACAATGGTGGCGGTCGCGGCGTCGCCACGGCCACGACCGCTCGCGCGGCGCTCCGGGGCGGGCACGTAGCCCGCGCAGCCCTCAGCCGAGGCGGCTCCCGGGGAACGCTTGGGTCGCCGCCGCAGGCAATGCTCACGCAGACCGGGGAGACGCCGCGCGATTCCGCGTCCGGGTGCCCCACCGTTCTTAGTGTGCTCGCTGAACCGAGTAACGGGGCTCCTGCCTGGGGCTGAGACGATGTCCTTATGAGGGAACAGTCCCTCAGACTGCTCGTCACTCGCTCTGACGGACCTGAACGGTCACCGCTATGACAAAAAATTCCGAAATTCACCTCCGAGGGCTCTACACTGAAACAGGAGCTGAGCAGTAGCGAAGGGACAGCGGAGGCGAGAGACCCTCGTCCCCCAGTAACGGTGTGAAGCCACGAATGGCGGAAACAAAGCCCGAGCTCGCGGGCGTCCCACGAGCCACCGGTGTGGCACTGTACGTGCCCTCGGGCAGGCGGCACTACGCGCCTAGGCGTGACCCGGCTGCCAGAGGGGAAGCCGGGGGCCACGCTCTCTCGTAGCAGGCGGAGTGGTGCTCGGTGGCCAGCACCGCTCAGCGCCCGGACAGCGCTTTCAGGCTGGTGGCTCTGAGGACGTTGGGCGACCCATACGGCAACGCGGGTTTCCCGACGAAGAGCTGAGCCCGCGTGGCCCCACGAGCGAGGAGAAACGCAGCCAGCGGGACGACGCCGCGCCGACCCTCGTGGGGTGGTGCCAAGGGGTGCGAGAACAGTCGGCGTCGTGCCCACGTCCCCACCGGCGCCAAGCGTAGCCTCTGGGCAAAGGATGAACCCGTGACTCTTACGCCGCGCTTTGCCCAAAGCTTGGGCGGCGCAAGGGCTCATCCGCCGGCCCGGAGACCCCCACGCAGAGAAGCGCCCTCGGTCAGGTCGGCGCTCTGGGTTCGGCTCACCCGTCTCCGGACCCCCCACTCCGCGCTCCACGCGGCGTTCGTCCCCGTGCCCCCGGCAAGGACTCCGCAGCATCACGCACGACGGCCCCGCCTCAGTACCTGAGTCACGTCCCGCGTCTCGGCGCGGGGATGCCCGTGCTGGCGCCGGACCGCAGCCCGCTGTGCCCCGTGTGCCCGCGCAGAGCCGCACGGCCCGTCTGCTCCCGGGCTGGGGAGCGCTCCCGCGCGGCGGCTCTGGGGCTGCTCGCCCCGCCCTCCACGCGGGGCGCGCCCTGGGTCCTATCGCCGCCGCGGCGACTCCCCCTCCGCCACAGGTTCTTCGGCGCCCGGGCCCCGGCTGCGCGCAGCGCGACTCCACCGGCGCCGGCTCCGGGCGGGGCCCCGGCGTCTCACAAGGCATCAGCACGAGCTTTGCGCTGCTTGCATACAGTGCAACGCGGGGCTGGTCCCTGCCGGCACGAATGCTGCGCTGGCTGTCCGGAGGAAGAGGACCTGAGCAGTGGACTTCAACTTATGAATGGATTTCTGCTGTTGAGGTTTGTTCTGTGCTGCCGTTTCTGTTTTATTGGGAGCGATCAGTTTCCTCATTGTCTCCTCCCACGAGAATTACTCCTACGAGCTTCCTTGCTTAGTTGTTTTCTTCTTAGAAATTTGAGTGTGATATTTTGTATATTGAATATTGAATATTCTGATATTGAGTGTGCATTCTGTAGACAACCATTAGGCTTCCCTCCTCATCCTTTACCAAGGGAGTAAATATTATACTACTCCCTGCAAATACGGTTTCATAACATACTCCTCCTTTTACATCTGGATGGAATGAGCTTTCTGCATTAATCTCTTGGGACTCAACTGGGATTCCTACAAACGTTTGATTATAAAACTGATGTGCTGATCTATGAAAGTTGTGGTGGGATTCTTAAAGGCACCGAAAGTAGCACTCCTATGGATACCTGGGGCTTAGGAAATTCAGGAGTAGGTGACTCCATTCTTTTGTGTGCTTCTAGCACACAATCCAATATATACGGGAGTGACACCACACCTTAAATCCTGTGTTTGGTTTTCACTCCCTCACAACAAGACAAACATTGAGGGGCTGGAACATTGCCAGAAAAGGGCAACAGAGCTAGGGAAGGGTCTAGAGCACGAGTCTGATGGACCCTAGCTGAGGGAGCTGGAGAGACTCAGCCTGGAGAAAAGGAGGCTCAGGGGACCTTATCACTCTCTACAGCTACCTGAAAGGAGATTGTACCAAGGCAGGCATCTGTCTCTTCTCCCAGGTAACAAGTGATAGAACAAGAGGAAATGGCCTCAAGTTGTGCTGGAGGAGCTTTAGATTAGATATTGGAAAAAATCTCTTCTCCAAACAGGTTGCCAAGCATTGGAATGGCATGTCCAGGGACGTCATGCAGTCACCATCCCTGGAGGTTAACAGCTGAACTCAACGATCTTGGGGAAAAAAAATTCTAAATGATTCTAAGATTCCTATAACCTATGTGGAATTACACAGGGGTAGGAGTCTAAGTAGGAGAGGACAAGTAGGATACAATATTGTCTTTTGAGAACTAGGATATCGCACAGATTAGTAGCTTCCAATGTAAAACCTACTTGCTGAAATCATGTAATACCAAGGCAGGAACTGAAGCTCTTTTAATGACTTAGAAGTTTTTTCTTTCCCTTGTGCATTATGTTTGCATTGGCTATTGGTTCAATTTTGCTGAAGTATAGTACCCATTTGTACATGCTTAAGGATTCATTGCATTAATGTGTGAAGATGAGCAAGGCCATGTGGTTTATTTTAAGTAGATAACATACAGACAATAAGACTGACACTGCTAATCTTAAAGACTAGTAAAAGTAAAACCAGTTTTTGACTGTCCACTGTTATCTGAATTCAGGCCATTCACTTGCAGACTAGGTGTATTCAGATTTCAACATCAATCCCTGAAATGACATTGTAGTCTGTAATCTTTTTTACTCACCATTAAAGTTTGTCTGTTTGGGACACTACTGAATCACTGTAAGTTATCAATTACTCATTTAGGGAACTAACATGCATTTAACTATGTGACTAGGGGCTGATTGAAGGTACATTGGAGAAGATGACAGCTAATTTGAAAGGGGGGGGGGCAGGGGTGAGGAAGGGTTGAAAAGATAATGTGGTTGATAGGTTAGGCAATGGCTAATATAAGGGTGTAAAGAATGCCAGCAGTCAGAATGGTGTACGGACTTGGACGTTTGCCTATTATGTGCTGATTCTGATGAGGGCTCTGAGGGGCCCACTGCACAATATAAATTATGCCGGGACTTGCACTACAATTTTTGTGTGTTCATATATAGAAAATCATTTTAAGCCAGGTTTCACCATTGTATTTTAAACCAGAGGTGATTCATATAAGTAAATTAACTAAATCTCTTTAATAATTGCAGTATTCTGTAACTATAATTTGCTAAATGGAACTTGCTTTATTTCGAAAGTCAAATTGTTAGTTCTGATTCTAATTTTCATTGTTAGTGGTGGAAATAAACACCTCCTTTCTTTAACTGGCATGGGGCTGGACACACAATTCCCTTCTGATGACATAAGGAAAATTATATAAGAACTACTGATAATGCTCTATCTTCTCGAAATTAGTGTACTTCATATATCATTTGGGTGCAGCATTCGAGTTTCTGGAAGTTTATATGATCTAGAAAAACAGAAGACTGACACAACATTACAGGAAGTTTGCCTCATGACTTCCAGACAAGCAAGTCATCTAGTGTGACTAAGGGAAAATCATGCTTTAGGCCTGCTGCACGTTACATCTTCCTCTGTCTCACCTAGACAGTGTAAAGCAGTTTAGTTGATGGATATAGTTTTTAATAATTAAGTGCCAAGCTTTTTGAAGTTTTTCACATGATGCAGTGGGAGTTCAGAGAGGACGGGAAGTTTGTTCATATCTGTTAATGGCTGTACTCATAAGGGGCAAAGAGTCTCCTTCCTGATCTGCGCTAGGGAGAAACTGATTAATAATAAACGGTTGGATAAACAAAATGTATAGGAAGACAAGTGAACGAGAGAGTGAGATCTGAGAGTATGGAACAAGTACTAGCTGTCTTTTGGGAGAAGGGGGTCTTACTAAACGAGACGGGGGCTGCAAAGGAGCGTGCCCGCGCTCACACGAAGCAGAGAAGAGGCTGCTGCGTGAGAGTAGTGAGGACGGAACGGGGAGAATGCGAGGAGGGGAGAACACGCTGCCGGTTCCTGGAAGTGAATGCAATACGAGGAACCGAGAAACAGGAGGGGAGGCTCACGGGGGCTGGCACTGCCTCCGTGAGCGAGGGCCGGAGCGGCGGCGGCAGCAGCGGCCCCTCAGCGGCGGCGCCATGGAGACGGGCCCGCCCCCGCGGGGCCCCGCCCGCCGCGGCCCGAGCGGCCTGCGGCCGGGAGCGGAGCCATGCGGAGGTTCGTGCCGTCAGGGGGCCGGTCGCCGCTGGGCTTTTCCATCGGAAGGCAGTGCGGTCGCACGGCATCCCGTTGTGCCGCAGGTTGTCCTTCGGAGCTCCCGATGCGTCGCCTGCGCATCTCGCGCCCTCTTCTTTCTCTGGGGACCCTCTTTCTTTTCTGTACTCTTGCTGCAAAGTGCCCTCTCTTGTGCTGTCCCTGAGTCCAAAGCACTATCTTGTGCTCCTCTCTACTGCCTACATCTAACGGGTTTATCTTCGACAGTCTGCCTGCCATCTGCTCTTCTGCCTCAGAGCTGTCCATGGAATCCTTCCTTGTGGGCTCTGCTTCCTGGCAGCCAGTTCCCTTGGCAGTGTTGTGTTTGCCGACACTCCATTGTCTTTTCCTCCCACTGTGCACTTCAAATTTAGTTAATCTTTTTAACTGTGGTAGCTACCTGATCCATTTGGAGCAACTGTTGCTGAAAATGTGATACTGAAACAGCAGATCTTTCAGTGTTGCATGTTATAGGCAGGAAGGCAGTACTGTTCATGAATATCCATAATTGTGACTTTTTAAAAAGTCATCTACTTCTTACCCAAATGAAGATGTTACTTACACTAACACTAGCACGGTCGTGGGATTTGAACATTGCCAACAAGAATCAGAATACGAAGAGAAAACACTGTTTTAGTTAACTTAGGGATAAATGTGAAATCTTGGCCAGCAGAGTTGAAAGACCATCAGATCATTGTGTCCTTTAGCACTGTTTGTTCCTCAGTATACCTGGGAAGACCAAACTCGAATTTTTTTATACTTCTCACATCCAACGATCAGTGACTCATTTTTTGATCCCAGAGACCTGGAGTTGTCTAGATTGTTTGTGAAGAAAAATGTTATTTAAATTATGACATCCTTTAGCATAGAGATATTGCGTAGCATTTTCTGATCTGAAAAATCTCTCATTTAAAGAGATTCAAGAGACACTATTTGAAAGGCATGCTTGTCTGATTTGTTTTCTGCATCCCTGTGCTTATTCAGAAGGGATTATCTGCAAGCAGTGACACAGAGTAATACTGTACAGTGAGAGAAGCTATATTTCCCCAAATCTCTGGAGAGAGCTGAACAGAAATAACAATTTTTTAAAGCATCCATACTGCTTAAAAATGATGGGTTTTTTCATCTACAGAATTTATAATCAGATAAGAGGCAAATATGGAGAATAAACAACAGGAAGAGGTGGATGTGAAGCAAGTAAAGAGTTTTGCATGTAAAAGCACAGGCTCTCTCTGTTGATTATTTTCTTTTTAACTAAAAGCAGACAAATGGGACACAGCAGCTAATATTGTTAATGAAAGAGAGGGCTGAATTGTTCCTTGATTCGTCATACATATCTCGAAGAAAAGGTAAATATGTGTGCAGCTTGCAGAGTGGAGGGAATAAACACTTATTTTTGTTCTGCCTGCACATAATTCTTGTTTAATGTAATTACTGTCTTCAGAAATAACAGTCTCTTTGGGGTTATTCTCTGCTTAAAATGGTAATTGTTATAAAATGCTGTAAACTGTGCTGGATCCAACTACATTTATAATGTAGAGATGGCTGGCTAAGTTTTAAATATTTTTTTTATTTACTGTTGGTGATCTGGTCAAGATTCTGGAATTCATCAAAGATTACTAAATGATTGATGTTAATATGGTGCATATGCAAATTCATTTAAAGTCAGTTTAGGAGTTTTACATGGAGCATATCCTTTGGGATTGGAATGACAAATTTGAGTCTCTTAAATCCAGCAATTGCCTCTTTGCCAGGCTGAGCTGGATACTGATCACAGTACAGCAGTCGTTCTTCTGATCTGCCTTGCCCTTAAGGGTTTGGGGATGAACAAGGGAGGTGCAAAAATGTATGTCTAGACTACACTGAGACAGCACTTCTGATAGACTTGGTTTGTATACATGAGTGCTGGCTATGGGATTCAGAGTACTTCGGGTGAAGTGTAAATTTATTTTAGCAAAATCTAGCAGAATGTGAAAGTGAATATGCATTTAGCTGTTTGTTACTCTCCAGTTTTAGTTCAGAGTTTTGACTCTGTAGGTATTATATGATCAGTCTTATCTAATCTATTGCAACGGTCATTCAGCTACACAAAAACCCTGTAATATAGAGTTGAAAGTAAATAGAAGGTTGCAAAACAGCACGATAGTACTACAGGTTTGTTTGGCTGTGTGACAGGCTGCTGCAAACCTGTTAAGTCTTTAAGGGATTAATGCAGAGCTTTAAAGGTTCAGTGTATCATTAGAGAACTCACTGGTCTTGATAGCAGTATCAGCTCCTCAGATTTGATCCTGACGTTACTGGTATTTTTCCACTGGATCGCAGAGAAACTTTTTTGTTGATAGCAATTAAGAATATTGGGAGAGGAGGGGAAAAGATACAGAGCTGCTTCTATTTTCAAATGTATCTAAAAGATCAGATTTCTGCTTGTCAGCCATTGTTCTGCAAATTTTTTCTTAACAGAAAATTTTGGGTGGAGGAGGAATTCAGTTATACTTGAGTGGAGATCTTGCACTACTTTTCAGCAGATCCTCTATATTCTGTATGCAACTAACCTTTGGAAGGATTGTTTGGGAAATAACATATTGTTATAATTGGTTTCCACTAACTCACGAGGAAAGATGTTATGGTGCCTGTTTCTTTAGGAAATTACAGCATCCTCTATTAATAGATACATGTTATTGTTAAAAAAAATTTATACGTGGATCCCTCATGCTTTTTAATGTAAATTTATTTTTGTTAGCTCTAAGAATAGTCATATAGGTCATCTGCTTGAGGATTATGTGAACCTGAAACTTCACATGGAGCAAAAGATTCAAGAACTGGAAGACACTGATGACAGAAATTGGTGTAAGAATGTTGGAAAAGCAATTTTGTGTTGCTGCAGTGCCATCTAGAAATCATTTTTCAGGTTTTTTTTTTATTATTAGCATGTTCTGGTTTAACATTGCTATAGTTGTATAAGCTTTTTTTTGGTCTATTGTTTTATCTCTCTAAAAATTGATTACACTTGTAATTACAGTTTAGAAAATTATGCCTTGCTTGTGTAATAGCTGTTACTTTGCTTGTTTGACAGCTACCCCTTGTAAGGAATTGCTTAGAATATGTTTAGTAATGTGAGAGTGTGTAAGATTATTTTATGTAGTAAGCACGCTGCTAAATTCGTTAACCTTGAAACTACAGGAAAGGTCAGCATCTAGAAAGCAGAGGTAGTCTTAGGCAAGATGAATAAATGTACACTGTTTATCATACTCCTAATTACAAGGTGCTTCCCCCGGCTTCTCCTTCTTATATTCCTATATTTCACCACAAAAGAATCATCTTACTAACGGTGAAATTTTATCTTCAACTGTGATACCCTAGGGAGGCATTATACCATCTCTTTCTATATAACAAACTTTAAAGAAAAACAAAACTTTCCTTCTTTGTCTCTGTATAAAAATGCATTTGATATTGGAATTCCTTTTACTAATTTATATATGAATGTGTTTAGTCATTAGACCTAGAACACTTAATTTTTGTCCTGTCAACCAAACCAATATATAATATAAATGGAAGCGGTATTGTTAAGCAATTATGTCTTCCACCCAACACCTGCCAATCCAAGTCTCGCTGCCCTCAGTACAGTAGTCCTGCTTAAATAATGAATCTTCATCCAGGACTCTCTTTCTCATGGGCTTCCTAAAGACAATTTATGAACCTACCTGAAGAAGTGTGAGAACCAGAAGAATATTTGATAACTGGCTTGGAAGTTAGGGTGTTTTCTGTGGTTGAGCTGTAATGTTAAAGGTGGTTAGCTGCTGTCCACCAGCGTAAGGCTACATCATCTAATACACATGACTTCTCTTACCACACTGGAGAAGAAAAAAATTATCTCAGTTGTTTATGCTTACAACTAAAGAAGCACATCTTCCGTCCTTGCCACTGGATCTCCTGCAGTTATTCCCCCTAATCTAACATGACTTTGTATCAATTAGACAAAAAGCCTTGTTATCTCATTCTTTTGTTTTCAGTTGTATTTTATCAATTTAATTCATCTAAGTAGTTTCTCTCAAACACTTTTAAAAATACTTTATCAGTTTAGCCACTGGATGGCAGCTCACTGCAACCATTTAGTTTTCTGGAAAATCCATGGTCTCTTTATGAACAGTTTTTCATACACTTATAAAACATAGGTGTTTTGAGGCAAGAATTTCACATTTGTTCATATCTTTACTGTGGTATCTTTACTGTTGTCTTTAATTTTCATGTTTTGGAGTAACTTGCAATGTTACTTCAGGAGAATTTCACAGTAAATGCACATTCTGTAGTACTGTACTTGAGTTTGAAATGTAAAGTCTTCTAACAACAGGTGATTCCCCCCCAAGAATGACAAACAAACAAAATATACCCACAAAACACCCTTAGTTTTTATTCTGCTGAAATCAACAGCTTGCTCTGTGTATCATAGGTCTAAACAACAACTGTCTCCGGCAGCTGAGCTAGAGTGGATTCTGAAACAGAGTAAAATGCAAGCAGAACTTAACTGGCAGCAGCTCTGTGAGAATGCTGAATGTAATTGGTATCAGAAATCAGAGGATCCAACACACAGCCTATCTTCATCAAGAGAGGAGGTGAGAATTTCAAATTAACACTGTTTAAGAATCATCTACTGCATAGAGAGCTATGGAGTTTGTCACCATGGTGTTTCTCAGGGAAATATGAGTTTACCTGTCTTTCAAAAACCTGTAAAATTTACAATACAGTATTTCTGTATTGTGTACAGCAATTCATTGCATGTATCAGAAATCAGATTAATTTTCATGAACAGAAATCAGATTAATTTTCATGAACAATCTCTAATAGTGGCCTTTTCTCCCTTTCCATGTAAGCAAGTTAGCTTGAGAGATGTTTTTCCTTTGCCATTGTAGCAAAAGAAGAAAGATGTCTCTTAGAGCAGCCCGAGGGCAGAAAGAATTTCAGATCACAGTACCACTTGAATTCTATCAAGGGATCAATATTAGTTCTGAAAAGCTCTTGGGTATTTTTGTGTGGAAAAAACCACCTATCTTGTGCAGTGTAAAAACTTCAGCTTCTGAAAAATTAAATACATGTTTATTGTTTAGAGACTATTAGACAATGGTCTAACAATTCTCAATGCCCAGTTGCGCTGAAGTCACAGGTACAGAGGAAACACTTGTTTCTGAAGTTCATAATGCTGGCATTTACTCTAGTGTTTTATTTTATCATTGTCTTTCCAGAATTTTTCATAGGCATCAATAGCTGTAGCAAGTGAACACATGAGAGAGATAAATCATAATTTTCCATTTTACATGAAGAAGATAAGACAGTTATGCTAAATTATTTGTCTGTTGGTGCAGTTTTGACAGAGACAAAAGGAATGTGCTTAAGTCCCTGCACTATGTTTTAAAGTATCCTTGATTTCCTTCTTTTTCTTTTAACTTCCCTTTTCCTTTCCCTTTCCCTTTCCAGTCCTTACCTTTCCTTTTTTTTTATCCCTTTGTCCTTGAGCTACTGACATCCTCTGCCTCCCCTCCATTCCTTCTGTCCCAGGTTCAAGGTGATCTACAGAAAACAGACTACAGGTTGCATGAAGTGAAGAGTGTTCTTTCTGCTTTTACTGTTGAGAGAGAACTGACAATACAAGCATCGTTTAATCACAGTATTTCACCTGAAGGGGAGAAACAGGTTAGACAACACTTAGTGTAGACATGGACGAATTCATTTTAAGATAACAATATTATGGGCCTTGTTTCCACTGAACTTACTGTAGGCAGTTCATCTGTTTCATATGTTTCATTCAAAATATAGGCATATCTGTCCTGGAAAACATAGATTGGGTGCCACGGGATTAATTATGACTCTCATTCATTACTCACTAGCAAAAGGAGGAAGCTGAATATAGACAGCTGCTCCAAAATGTGACAACATACTGTACCACCGTGGCAATCAAATGGGAAGAATGAATTTCTGGAACCTCATTCCTGAGGTTCTGTGCAGTTCAGGGTAGATTTTAAAATTTAAAAGTTAAAACTTTAAGGCAATGTTTCAAAATACTAATATGCCAGCCGTTTAAAATATTTTAATGTTTTGTATTTGAGTATCACTAGCAAGTTTTTCTTTCATTTCTGCCTCTTAAATTGCTTATATTTTAAAAAGCCATTCAAAGTTGTAAATGTAATGCTGGTTTGAAGTCATGCTGAAGGATAATGCATTAATAGTAGAAAACTGCCTTTGGTAAGAGTGAAAGCAAAGTGTATGCTGCAGTGCACTCTACTGGGTGGCTACAGGTGCTCAGCAGTGACCAGTTCAGAGCATGTTACCAGAGCTTGCTAAGAAAAAGCAGTTTTGGTTTTGTTTGTTTGGTTTTTGTTTTTTCCCCGGGAATTTTCTTCCCATTTGTTGTCAGGGAGATGGTGAATGGACAGCGATCCAGAGACAAAAGACGTGGCCTTGGCATACCATTGTAATGGTTCCGGGGGAGTGGGAGAAGCGGGAGGAGGGTGCAGACATATTCTGGCAGTTTCTTAGCTGGGGGTGGGTAGTCCTTGCCCTGTTGGGAGCAGAGACGGTCGTGTGGATTTTCTTCGTCTGGGACCTGTCCTGCGCAGCGGTCTTTCAACATTGCCGCGGAGCTCCGCCTGCCGCCGGCTTCTGAGTCTGTTGCTTGCAAGAGAGAAAGGGCGGCTACATTGACTGAGACTTCGCGGGCTGCCAGCGCCAACAGAGACCAGCACAGTCCCCGCGGGTGCCTGGGGAAGCCATTCCCTCCGCCCTCCTCCCGGAACCGCCGCTTGGAGGGCCCCTGAAGCTGGAGCAGCACGTCCGCCGCACCTCTTCTCTGTTCCGTAGTGGGACATCATAAAGCCCGGTCTCCCTTCCCAGCGTATACCGGCTGCCGTCAGCGACGCCGAAGACCGATCACTGCTGGCGTGGGTGTCTGGGGGAGTCAATCCTTCTTCCCTCGCTCTCACCCGAGCTGCCATCATCAGCGGGGAGGTCCCGATCTTGCAGCTGACGCCGCGGCAGAGTCACCGCAGCCTACAGCGCCCCTTGTCGGTTGTCGTCGTAACTACACCAATGGGGAAATGCTTGATGGGCGGGCAAAGGCTGTTAGTGGATTTTCTTCTTATCCTTGCTGCTGTTGATCGTTTTGTGTTGTTTTATATATATATATATATATATATATATATATATATATATATATATATATTCTAGTAAAGAACTGTTATTCTTTTTTCTACATCTTTGCCTGGAAGCCCCGTAATTTCAAATTCATAATAATTTGGAGGAAGGAGATCTTTCCATTCCAGGGACATTCCCCTCTTCCTTGGGAAATATCTCTGTTTTAAACCAGAACAATGTTATTGTCAACAGATGATCTCCAATGACACTTTCAAGAATTTGACAAGTCAGAAAGGGGACTGCTATTGAGCCCATAAGTTCCTTAAGGGGAAGGTTTACCTGCGCATGGAAGACAGATAAAGCACACCTGCAGAACACCAGTTATAAAACAGCTCTGGTGCCATGGTCCTCTCCATGTGTACCTCCTCCTATGATGTTCTCAGTACAGCACTTCTTTCCCAGGCAAATCTTCAATAAAAAAACACATTTATTCTCCTTCTATGGTACTTTTCTCCCACATATGTTCATGGGTTGAAAGTATTAGGATCTGTGTGTGTGGTGGTGGTGTGGAGAGAATATGTGTCACTTATTAATGAAGGGTTCTTTTTGTCTTGTACTTTTATTTTCCAGATATTTCCGTATGATGAGGAAAGTTCTCTGTATAAATATATCCCTGCTTTGGAAATAAAAAAGCTGCAGGAACAGAATGCCAGCCTTCGGGCTGCTATTGCACAAATGAGGAAAGAAATGGAGAGTCTTGATGAGCAGATGTTGTCTTCTCTTCCTCAAACAGAAGACAGACAGTTTGCAGAGCAAGGTGAAACTCTTGACAAAGAACTTTAAATTCAGTTAAGGAAGTTTAGGAGTTGCACTCATAACCTATGAAGGCTCCCCAGTCCATGAGTGTGTAAAAATTGTTATTTGATTGCACCATACACAAGAACACAGTGGTCTGAGATTCTGTTTACAAAACAATTATTAGTGAAAAGAAACACACACACGCACACACACTCACACGCTATAAGTCACTACAAAATTACCACTAGAAAAGCAATCATGTCTTGATTTTGCAAAAGTAAAGCAATTATATGTATATTACAGAATTCCTGATAGCGAAGCCAGTATGTAGAATCACAGAATGGCTTGGATTGGAAGGGATCTTTAAAGATCTCCTAGTCCAAACCCCCCTGCCATGGTGGTTTACAGTCCATTTACAGTCTGTCTACTGAAGTGGTGTACAAAAGGAGGTTCAGGGGGAACTTACTACTATCTACAACTACCTGAAAGGGAGTTGTTGTGAGGTGGGGATCCGTCTCTGTTTCCTAGTAATAAGCAATAGGACAACAGAAATAACCTCAAGTTATGCCGGAGGAAGTTTAGATTGGATATTTTTAATTAAATATTAAAATTTATGAAATATTAAATACTTAAGTATTAAAATTTTATTTTTGAAAAGGCTTATTCAAGCACTGGCACAGGCTGCCCGGGGAAATGGTTGAGTTACCATCCCTGGAGGTGTTTAAAAGGTATGTGTGTGTGAACATTTGAAGACGTGGTTTAGTGAAGGACTTGGCAGTGTTAGGTCACTGGTTTCACTTGATGATTTTAAAGGTCTTTTCCAACCTAAATCTATTGTTTTATGATTCTGTAACTAGACAAACTAGACATTTATATGCATAAGACAGTGTTCTGAAGCAGCTCTTGCTATGAAAGCCTAAACTCTCTATAAATACATATAATTCCTATTATCCTCCTCTTTTAGGTTCATTAAACACAAACAAAATTTCAACTGGAACCACACTGAGCAACATCAAAGTCAGTTCAGCTAAGTTGGATTGTTTAGTAAACCCAGACATGGAAGAGGTATGTTGAGATTTAAACCACCTAAAAATATCTGTATGTATGTGCATGTGTGTAATTAAATACCTAGTGTATTATTATTGTTTGAGTAAGTATTATAAATGGAAGTAATATGTGCTTATGTGATTGGTCAGATGAAAGCCAGCAAAGATTGTTTTAGCCAAACTTACTCTTATTCTTTCCAGGCAATAAATTTTGACCAGTCAACCCTTGCACAAGTCACTTCTGATCTTGCAAGCTGGTCTTGATGTTTTTTTTTTTCCTACTTGCAAATGCTTAAACTAGTGTGTGTTACTGCTTCAGGTTTTCCATTGCAAATCCGTATTTTAATGCTGAATTACTTATGCTTTATATGTTCAGACATGTAGCAAATAGGGGATATGCAGGCCAAAACTTCAAGTGAATAAAATGCTGGAATTGTAGTTGATGCTGTCTTCACTGAAGTTGGACTATTGTTTCTTGCCTATTTTTTCGGTCTGCTTTATTTTTAGTTTTTTTCAGTACATAACAAGCCTTCTTAGACATAGACTGAGCTGAAAGCAGTCCTGAAAATATCTTAAAAACAATGGGCAATACTTAATTTTACTTTCTTACGGGATTTTTCAATTGCTTATCATTAGCACTTTTCTACTCTTTCTCTGTGCTTCTTACATTTATTTTTTAATTGCATACTAAGGATGTACTTAGGGCCATGAAGAATTACAGGCAAAAATATTTCTACCTCAGGGAGCTCGGAATCTGTCGAGCAATAATAGTAACTAAACATAGGGGTGCAGGTGAAGTCAGTAAGCAAAGCCATATAGTGATAGTTTTCTTTTTTCCATTTAAAATAACAGAGTTTCTGTGATTACAATCTGGAAATTATAGGCTTCAGCACTAAAGAAGAAGAGAAAAGTTTATTGTGGAAACTAGTAAAAATAGCATGTAAACTTTTGCTTGTACATATATTTTTCTATTTGTCTTTTGTATCAGCTCCGAGGAGAGTTCTTCTTCCCACTCTTTTTTAGTATCCATCTTTTCATTGTTTTCTCTGTTTTGTACTGCAGAATATTGCTCTGGGTCTAAAGGTTAAAAGATTTCTGAGTTCCACTCCTAATTCTACAGCTTACAGTCTGAAAAAAAAAAAATGTTCTGTGCAATGCTGTGGAATATTTTTCAGAAAAGTTCAGGGAAAATAAGTTTAAGCAAATGGCATTCCTTGCCCCAGCCAGGTGATGTGCTTTTGTCTTTTGATCCAGTGAAAGTGATCCACAGCGTGACAGCCAGTGGTCCCATGACTGGTCATTGCCTTCACCTGGCTTTATGTTAAGCTTTAGTATGCCAATTTCACCAACAAAGGTAGACTGTAATAATTTCACAATCACACACACACAATCACACAGAATCACTGGGTTGGAAGAGACCTTCAAGATCATCGAGTCCAACCCAGCCCCAACAGCTCAACTCAACCCTGGCACCCAGTGCCACATCCAGGCTTTTTTTAAACACATCCAGGGATGGTGACTCTACCACCTCCCCATTCCCGAACTTTATCACCCTTTCTGTAAAGAACTTTTTCCTAATATCCATCCTATATTTTCCTCGGTGCAGTTTAAGGCTGTGTGCTCTCTGCCAGTTGCTGCCTGGTGAAAGAGACCAACCCCACCTGACTACAGCCTCCTTTCAGGGTGCTCTAAGAGACTAAGGACACCTCTGAGTCTCCTTTTCTCCAGGCTGAGCACCCCCAGCTCCCTCAGTGGTTCCTCACTGAGTTTGTGTTCCCAGTCCCTCTCCAGCCTCGTTGCCTCCTCTGGATGCTCTCGAGCGTCCCAAGGTCCTTCCCAAACTGAGGGGCCAGAACTGGACACAGCACTCGAGGTGCAGCCTCACCAGTGCTGAGTGCAGGGGAAGGATGACCTCCCTGCTCCTGCTGGCCGCGCCATTCCTGATCCAGGCCAGGATGCCATTGGCCTTCTTGGCCACCAGGGCACTCTGCTGGCTCATGTTCAGTTTGCTGCCAGCCAGTACCCCCAGGGTCCCTTTCTGCCTGGGCACTGTCCAGCCACACCGTCCCCAGCCTAGAACGCTGCAGGGGGTTATTGTGGCCAAATGCAGGACTCAGCACTTGGATTTATTAAACATCATTTTATTGGATTCTGCTCATCCTTCCAATCATTCCTGGTCTCTTGCAGAGCCCTCTTACCTTCCAACAGATCAACACATGCTCCCAGCTACTTGTGTTACTTGCTTTTATACAAACTGCTAGATATGTGTCAAAGTGCAGTTTATTTTTCCTTTCACTTTGGTGTCTTAGAATTTTTAGACTCTAGTCCTGTACTAATTTCTCTACCTTTCTCCCCCGTACTCTTTGTAGGCCGGCATGCTTTCTCAGTAAGTTCTCAAGAGCCTTCCTTTTAATGGTAAAACTATCCAAAGAAATAAGAGCATGGGAGTTGCATGGCACAATAAGGCAACAATGGTTTGATTTTTTCTCGGTATGGATAATAGCTTTCAATGTGTACTTCTTGAATCATAGTGTTTAGGGTGATTTAGTTGAAAATTGATTGAGATTGCACAGTTTGCTAGTTTATATGTAAAAGGGTAAACATACCAATGAGTAATTGTAAAACAATTTTAGTGCATGTGATACTTTCAGATCCTTATGGCAATGTGTGAAATGTAAAATCTTTATGGAGAGATGACTGTTCAGTGAATGATGACTATTTAAATGGCTATCAAAAAGTCTCCTCTGCGGGGGCTGAAAGAAGACAGAGAGACCTTGAAAAACAAGGATGCGATCTTTTGGGTATATACCTTACCAGTATGTGTATGTACAGGTGGACTCAGATTGCCAGAGACATAACATTGTAGAATCTTTACTTTTCAGTAAATGTTTTAAGTTATATCTACCTCTTTTGTTTGTGTGTACAAATGATAAAACAATGTACACAAGGATTAAACAAAGAAGGATTTGTAGCAGATTGCTATTTGGTGTGAAGAGCTTTTTTCCACTTATCTTAAAATTAAGTGCTTTTTAGTTAACAGTTATACAGTGTTTATCCTATGTGTATTATTTTACACTTACAGTTGACAATATCTGTGGGAATGTCTCAGGCTGTTACAGTGTTTTGCTCCACAGTTTAATTTGCCCGATACTGCTAAAAAATCTGGAAAATGGGCCCGAAAAAATGGACTGTAGCCTTCAATTTTACACTTTTTCTTCAACTGATCTCTCATGCATATTTGTACAAATCTCTGAACCTGCAGACCGCATTTTCAATATATTTATTATAAGCATTATCTGTTTTATTTAGGGGGCAGAACCCAAAGTTCTTGAAGAAAACATGGTCAATTTTGGACAACAGCTACCCAATGTAGGTACTGGTAATGGTTGTCAATATAGTGTCAAACACACTCTACAAGGAATGCAAAATAAACTCAAGGAAGCAGCAAGAAAAATTTCAATTCTGAGCCAAGAAAAGCGACAGCTGATTGAAATGGGAAACAGACTCAGGGCAGAACTTGGAATGGTGTTAAAGGAAGGTAAATTTATTCTAAAGAAAAGTGCTAGCTTATATATTTAGAATAAAATTGACAGGGAATCAGTTCATCCTCTGAGCTGGAGAAAGCTAGGCTTCATTATGAAAAAAAGGTGCTGAACCTTAGTGATCCTTGGTCTACATAGCTCATATGAGACTGTGGTACTAATGCTTGCAAGTAAGATTAGGGTTAGGATAGGAGATGCTAAGATAGAACAAAAGTCTGTGTAGTGACTTTTGCTGATAAACATCTTAGATGAAGAACTCTCTGGTGCCTAGATGTCAGTGTGGGAACTGGAACTGTAAGACTTTGTTTATGAGCAGAAAAGAGGTATTGTATCTCTTGGAATAAAAACTAATGCTTTAGGAAAGAGGAAGAGAAAGCAGAATAAGTTTACTGTAAACTTGAATTAAAAGTATATATAATGTAAAAAGATTTCACTGCAGATATCTAAGTTCCATGCACAGTTTTTCTGGCAATGAAATAAAGGGAGAAAAGCACGAGGCCTATTTCTGCATTTGCAATGACAAGGCCTGTGTTCTGTGGTTCATTTATTATCTGCTGTAAACACTTATTGGAAATGCAGTATGGTTGACAAAATATCAACAAAGAATGCCTTCCTCAGTATATTCTCTCTTTTATAGGAGTCTGGCATCCTGTTAGCTCTAAACACTGCACGGTTTGTATTGCCTCTGGTAGTCTTCTTCCAAGAGAACTTGTCAAAAGAACACAGTGTCAGCTATCAGTTCTAAAGCATCTACAGCACAGACTCACAACACAGGTAATTGTATGCTGTTTGAAATTTAATGATAATAAGCCATTAAGCCAGTTCTGATTCCATTAATATAACCTAAAATTCTGCATTTAAATTACTCTGACTGAGTTTAGCTCAAATCTATCTTTGGAAGATTCCGTAGAATCATTGCATATCTGGAGCTGGAGGGAACCCATGAGGATCTTTGCACCCTGATGTCACACAGGACAACCTATAAGTTAAGCCATTTAAGTTAGAGGCATTGTCCCAAATGTTTTTTGAACACAGAAAGGCTCGGGGGCCATGACCACACCCTGGGGAGATTCTTCCACTGCTTGACCACCCTCTCAGGGAAGAATTGTCTGAATTTTTCCTGATGCAGATTTAAGCCATTCCTTCACATCCTATCACCAGACACCAAAAACAAAAATCAGTGCTTCCTACTCTTCCATCATGAAAGGAAGTTATAGAGAGCAATGAGGTCATCTGCCAGCCGCTTATTTTTTAAGTTGAACAAGCCAAATATCCCCAGCCACTCCCCATAAATCTAGCCATCTAACCTTTTCACCATCTTTGTTGCCCTCCTTTGGACTTTTTTTCTAATATTTTTACATTCTTCTCATATTGTGGAGCCCAAAAATGCACACAGTACTTGAGGTAAGGCCATATCAATGCTGAGCGTAGTGGGCCATTAGCTTCTTTTGGCCGGTTAGCTGTGCTGTGCTTAACACTCCGGAGACACAGCTGGTCCTCCCGGCCAGCAGAATGCACTGTTGACTCATGTTGAGCTTGCCAACAATCAAAACCCTTTCTTCAGGGCTGCACTTCAGCCTCTTGTCCCTCAAATGTATGCAGTCCATGCCTGTAGTCCCAGGTACAGAATCCAGCCTTTTTGCTCTCATTTAATTTCATGCAGCTGGTGATTACCAAGCATTACAGTCTATCGAGGTCTCTTTGTAAGGTCTCTCTAGCCAGAAGGGAATCAATGAGTCCTTCTCATTTAGTATCATCAGCCAACTTCGTGCACACTCAACTCATGCATCCAGGTCATTGATCAAAGACTGGAGAATATTGACCCTAAAATTGAGCCCTGGCAAACACCATTAGTGACTGGCCACAAGCCAGATTGTTCCCCATAAGTTTAAATGGTTTGGGACTTCAAAAGTAATATTTTTAAACATGATCTTCAATCAAGGTATTTCAGAAACAAATATATTTATGCAGTGTAAATGCAATCCTAAATTACAAATTTCGTAAGGCTTACTTTTAACTGAGCAGGAAAGGTGTTTGAAGGATTTGCATTATGTTCTAACATAAACTTTAAAATGATTAATCAGTCGGGGTATTTCCAAATACTCACAATGGTGGGATTTTAAAGCACCCATGTCCAAATAGCTGTAATAGCACCTTTTCCATCTATAAAAGCAAGATATATAGTTAACCTGTCTCATATATTTTGTAATTAAAATGCAACATTTCGTAGTTAAATTGCAGCTTTTATCAGAGAGACTAATGAAAAAAATCCTGGCTTCCCTAGTAGTTAGTGGCAGACCTCCCAGTAACTTCGATAGTCAGGATTTCACTATGTACTTTACTTAATCGATCAGCAGATTTGTTCCTGTGAGGATTGAGTCAGAGCAGTTGATTGTTGTAGTTTTGAAGGCAGTAAACAGTGTTCTTTTAGAAAGGGTGAGGTTGTTGCTCTGAGGTATAAAACTCCAGTAGAATTATTAACCAAGTTTCGCTGAGGAAACACTTCCTCTGGGAACCACTCTGTGCAAGTTGTTCCAGGGTTTGGTCATCCTCACAATAAAGAAGGCTGTCATTTGTTTGGGGTTTTCTTCCCCCTTATACTTAAGCGAGGTGTCCTGTACTTACCTTTTTGCTCATTATCCCTTGCTCTTCCACTGTACAGCACTGAGATGTCTCCAACTCAGTCATCTTTATCTCCTTATAACATCCTCATCAGATGCTTATACATGTTGAAAAGATTAATCTATCTCTTCTGGAGGCCAGCAAGGCCAGCTGCCCACACCTCTTCTTCTACATCCAATGTTCCAATTCACTGATCATCTTTTTGGCTCTTTGCTATTTTGTGGAATGCCTCAGCGTGCTTGTCGATTTATAATTTTTTCTGTATGCTTGTGATCATCTCATTAACCTAAAGTCACAAGATTGGCATCCTTTGTTGACTTGAACTTTCAGTTCTCTGTTTCAGAAATAGTGACCTGTTCATTAAATGCTAACACTGGAAATAATTTTTACAAAGAAATTCAGGTTCAGCAAACCACTTGAGGAGACCTCTTGTGACCTGCTTGTTTCATCTGTGCACTGCTGGGATTGAGGTCTGAAAAAAATTGGCTAAATGGTTGTACCAAACATACATAAAAGTGACTTCCAGATCTGGGCAAAATTACCAAAATTCAAAACCACGTTTTTTTTCCTTTTCCACCTCTTTAATTATTCTTTCTTTCATAGCTCACCTTAGAACTTTGCTGACTCTCAAATTAAGACCAATGAATAGTCATATCCATCCATCCCAATCTTCTCTTGCCTTACTTTTAATGAGCAAGATACTGTGTTTGTATTTTTCTACATATCTCGTGTCTCCCATGTTCTGTTAAAAATCATTAAAGATGATTCTTACTTTTGTTAGAATAAATAGATTTTTAAAATACAGTATGACTATGGCAGTTGGAGAGGTAGAATTTGGCTGTGACTTTCCAGATGGTGAGCTAAATGCTGGGAGTAGTAGTTCAACTGCTTCAGCTGATGGGTTGCTTGGAGGTCATGGCTGAAATGGCTGTCATTGAGGATCTTTCCACCTCTGGAACCTTTGAGTTCATAATTTGCCTATACTAGAAAGCATAGCCCTTCTTACATCCAAGCTCATACTCTCATTCCAGGCCGCTCTTTACTCAGAATATATCTGCTGAGGCTTCAGCTCCTACACAAAAGCTGAGCTCCAGATTGACTTTCCAAAGAATACTATTATTCTAGTTTGGGTGTTTTGATTCTAGGCGATCCTCTTACTGGCCGGGCTACATTTGCTCCTGCATTCCAAGATCTTGATCCTTATAAAAAACCAAGAAAATTTATTACTGTCAAAGCTACAGGAATTTTACTGTCAATTACTTTATGTGATGGGCTTACGTTTTTCTTTAGTCTTAATTACATAACAGAAGACTTCAGTGTTTATTTGCATCTCCTTTGACAGGACTGAAGCAGTTAGCTTTTCATCAAATCTCACTTTAGTTGCTACAAGTTGAAAGTTAGTGAAACTTTGAGAGGTAAATTACTTCATTTTGGCTGCTGACTATTTACTTTTCCATAGCTGCTTTATTTTAGTTGGGGTTTTAGGTATTGTTTTGGAGTTTTTCTTCTGTAGTTTAATCACGGGAAAATATGAAAGTGAAGGACCCTGATGATATAAGCTTGAGCAACAAGCAAGGTGATAGTAACAGCACCAGGAAATGTAGATATTGAACAGATTTGATACTAGGTTTATTATAAAGGTAGTTTGACCCTGTTGATCCGAAGAGAACATAACTTAGTTTAATATTATTTATCACTGATTATTTTAAATCTAGCAGTGTAACAGCAAACTGAGCTATAAGGATGTTAGTTTTAGGGACCATGAGTTACTTGTGTTAATGTAATATTTCACATTAGGAGCTGCAGTGCACAAGGCAACAGCAACCTTCAAGGTTCGCTTCTCTTACTGCCTGCCCTAGCTTAAAGGAAGAGGAAGCTCCAAGCAGCTGTGGAGAAGAAACAGGATTACCATCCAGTGAGGTACAGTGCAGTTTTATGACCAGTGTAATTCACCTTCATTTGGCTTTTTCAGTTTGAATTGCTCAACAGTCATCTCCTCGAAGACTTAAAAACCTATGTCTTTTTTAAATGCATTGTCTTTGTTATGCATTGTTCCTGTACAAAATAGTATTTATTAACACTAAATAAACTAGGGTTTCTCTGTAATTAATCTTCTTGTACAACCTTTCAAAATTAAAAATAATAATTTTCTTTTGTCTTGCCTCTTGCCGAAATCCTCTTTCTTTTCAAGTCCAAGATGCCACTATGAAATGTAACCAATTTTCTGATCTCTTTGATGTGAAATGTATGTATGTCTGTAAGATTGTGTTTGAATTTTAACAGGTTTGGATAGATTTCTCTATTGAAAATCATGGGCCAGATACATTCTCAGCAACAAAGGAAGATACCACCACAGAGATTTTTCAAACTCAGCTGCTCAGTCAGAGTCCTAGTCATGTCCAACAGGTTCAGTTTTCTTCATCTAGAATGCATAATTTCTGTCAAATTTTAGATACGGGATCAAGCCATTCTCTACTCAGTCCTCAAAAGAACACCAGCCAGGGTAAGCCTGCTTTGTAAAGCAGTCACAATATTTGACTCTTCTAGAAGTGTGGAATTACAGTGGATTCTGTTGTTGTTCACTAATTCTTTTACATACTGCTCCTGTTGTTACAGCCCTGTGATCAGAATCTGAATGAGTTACTTGAAGGGAATTTCACGGTTGCCAGCAGAAGTAAGAATTAAGAGGAATGTCCATATAGCTGTCTGGTTTAAATGCCTTCATTGCAAATACTTCTTCACTGTTTTTAAGTACTCCTGTAGAATGCAAATTCTATTTTGACATAGTCTAAAACTTAGCTGGGGCAGATAAAAATGTGTCTGTTTGAGAACTGTACACTCATATTCATATGCAATTAATCACATACAGACTGCAGGAACAAGAATGCAATCACTGGATTAAGGGAAGTGATTTGTTCCCCTAAATTTGACACTTGTGAGGCCACTGTGTCCACATTTGGACCCTCTTGTACAAAAGCATGACAAACTGGAGTCCAGTGGAGAGCCACTAAAGGGCTGGGGCATGGGAACACATTACACAAGAATAGGTTTAGAGAACTGGGTTGTTCAGTGTAGAAAAGAGTAGGTGAGTGGTCTGATTGGTGCTTTTTAACTCTCTGGTGAGGGATTTTGGAGAAGACAGAACCAGACTCTTAGAGATGCACAGTGAAAAGTGGCAAATGGACACAAGCTGTGTCAAGATACATTCTGAGTAGGGAGTGATAAGCACTGTGACATTTCACCCACAGGTCCCATCCAGCCTATGTTACATCTATTTTTAAACCAGTGTATGAAGGCAATGAACCATCTTTAGTAGCTCACAAGAAAAAATAATATTTAAAAGGGCTTTCAAAATGAAGAGTGGATTATAAGTGTATTTATTCACAACAGCAATGCATTGCAGGGACAAAGTAATGTGCATTGACAGACCTGTAGGACTGGAATGGACATAGTGCTAAAATTCATGATTCTCGTGCTTTTTTTGTGAGGCTAGGACTGAAATAGGAAGAGCATTTCAGGCCAGGCCTATATTGACAGGATAAGTAAAAGGATGTCTTTGAAACATTACTGATAGTGCCATGCAGTTTCGTGCTGTTGGATGTGATGCAACAGCTCTGGCAGCCTTACAAGGACATCAGTTTCTTAATGTCTAGAAATTTCCAGCCACTGTTGCAAAACTTAATGTAGATTTTCAGGGATCTAGAAATAGCAAAAGGGACAGAGGATACTGCCAACGTGGAACAAGTGAAATGTGAATCAATAAGGGATAATATTTTCCTAAGACCAAGTTTAATTTGATCTCTGCATCCAGATTTATATGAGGCATACCACAGTGGAACTTCTTACTCAATCGTGCAGGCCCAGAAATACTGCATTGCAAGAATACGATTTTTAAACACACTATATTGCTGCTTAGCTTTCTCCTCCAGGAAAAGGTGTCCTTAATTCCACTGGACTGAATTCTGTATTTCAGAAAAAAAATTATGAAAGAAAAATCTTTCTCTTTTTCTGGAACAATATCACCTTAGAAGCATTATATACAAAATTTTCAAATTCTTCTCCTGATTTTTAGCAGAGGCTTGTATTATTTTTCAGGCCTGAGCTATGGAAATGAATTCAATCTTTCCTGTTTAAAACCACTGTCATTGAGACAGAGTGACTTGGAGCTGGGCTTTCAGGTGCAAGTGACGCGTCCAGAGACTTGGAAGCTCAGTGGCAAAAAATGATTTGCAGCAAAGCATGCAAGTTAGTTTGCTTATTCAAACCCTTTTTTTTTTCCCAAGTTCAATTCTGTCAAAATTGGTAACATCAGTAGATGTGTTTTGTGGGAATTTCTGGTGAAACGAATTGTAGCTTGAAAATTATTTTTCTGAACCTGTTAAACAGTTTCATTTTTTTCATGTTACATGTACCAAACAGCCTACTGGCACTCAAAATGGTTGGCATGTCAAGTAAGCCCTGCAATTTGTTGTATTTCCAACCTATTACACAATGCAATGACTAAATGTGTTTTGAAGAGTTAATGACTACATCTTAATTACTGAAGTGGACTGTTAATATACTTTATTCATTTCACCATCAAATTCGGACCTTGTGTAAGCTTCCAAGCAAGTCAAAAGGCTATGAGATATTTTAATTTTCTTTCTCCTTACTCTACCTGCTAATTTTCAGTTTACTGTAAAAATTAGATGGATTTCATAGCTTGTATGTTAATTCTGCAGATAAGTAGAAGGAAGATGTTTAGAAGGATCATAGGTCCCTTCTTTAGGGGTTTTTATTGTTCTGCATTATTAAAAGAAAAAGAACCTCCTAGAGATAGACAGATACAAGCCATGATGATATTAAAAGACTACATAGGATGCATAGGCTGTACAAATAAGAAATATACCTCTGTGTTTCTTTACTTTTAAATGCTCTATCCCAGAGTTTGAGAGCAGGTGGAGATTTTGATCGGTGAGCCACATCATATGCACCTTGAATGCTGACAACAAGCCTCCCTCAAAGGAAAGCAGAGCCTTTTTTGATTTTAGAGGAAACGTCAGGCAGGAGGAGGGGAAGATTTGTAAAACATTTAGAAAATGGAAATTTATTTTCTTCTGTTTATCTTGATAAGTTTATTATTCTATTTGCTATTGAAGATACTTACCAGTTTTTCAGAGGGGAAAAAAGCAAACATCACCTATAGAAGTTCAGCTGTAATAATGCATTTAACATGAAGCCAGTACTGTGAAGGGTTCTGTGTGGTACTGTGTGAAATGCTCCTTATCAGCTCCAATCAGCTATCCTTGGGTTAGCAGAGGATGGGTCAGTGCAGGGGGAATATGGGTGTAAGGCATGCTGTGTCCCCACTAGTCATTTGATTTATACATATTTAGTATAGATGAAACTTTGTATTTTCACATCCCACACCCCACCACCACAAGTATTCAGAACCCTGTCCTCAGTTTAATAATTTGGGTTTACATTGTAGCCTAACAAAGAACAGGAGTGAGCTGCTTTGGGGTAAAGTAACTTTTTTTATTTACTACTTGAGTTTAGATAGGGGAGTTTCTTGTACTGTAATTCTCACTGTAACTTGCAAAGCTCTGTCGTCTGAAATTCCACACTTCATGGATCAAAAGTTAAGTGTTTCCACACTAGACAGAATTTCAACAGCTTTGACATCACTGACAGTTCTAAGAGCAATCCATGTGGGTAAAAAGCTGGCCAGAGAAAGAATCTGGTAAAATATTAACAAAGAGAAACAGTGCTCTGGCTCGGGCTTCATTCCAGCTCCAATCAGAGAAAAACTCATGATCTCTTTTCTGCATTACGTAAAACTTCATCTTTGAAGTGTTTCACAAATATTAACTAATGCCCTAGCTACATTTTCTTCATTTCTGTGTTCTTCTCCTGAATAGGAACTTGTTTGAGTTGGTGTTCCTTCAGAAGCACTGTTAGCCATAAGCAAATATCTAGTGACAAATTTCTTAAATGAAACTTCCATCTGAGGAAATTTCAGTTTGCCTATACAACATGCCTGCATATATATCTTTTATCCTGAGGGGAAAAAATCTATGAATGTTCATTTCTGACTGAAGTTAGCACACATCAAATGGAAGATATGTTAAGCATTTCAATTCACTAAACACTTAGTTCCATTTTCAAAAGCAGTTTAGATGCTTAGCTATGATCTTGCTAGCTCTGCTTGCCATGGTCACTTGTGAAGTAAGTTGCAGGCTTGTAAATTAGGTGTGTTTTTTCATTGGTGTGCAAACCAAGCTACAGCATTTAAAGAGTATTTCTAATTCTGGGTATTGATTCTTTATCTTTTCCTAATCTTTGGAACTAACCTTAAAAGATTGCAGTGGTTGATTTTAAATTTCTGTGTTAGTACACATTTTTTACAGTCCAAAATTTAAAAATAGCCATGTAGAATGCTTGTATTCTGTGCTGTTGTTCCAAATACCTAACTAAGAAGCCTTTACTAGTTACAACTGTAGTTTCTCTACTAATGACAGGAGACAAGCCGACAGAAGTCTTCACAGGAAGGGATGCAGTCATCCATTGGTGCTTGGTTACTTTGCCTTTAGAATTACACAATTAAGGCCTCCCACATTAATTTCTGAAAGTCATTCCCTTGGGTGAATACAAAAGGCCCTTGAAAACTGAGTATTTTAAAAAACAGGCTGTCTGTAAGCAGTGTTAACTGTGTGCTACGGAGCACTGGATCTGGTCATTCCTGTTATTTAGACCACCCACAAGAAGTAGTATTATTCTACTGCTGTTCCTGTTCAAGACAGTAATCTTCGAAGCAATACCTTTCAGACACTGCTGCCTGCACTTTTTAAAATGGTTGTTGTTGTGAAATTCTGCTTTCTTATCTGCCAGATGTGGGAGAGGCATTCAAATGAATAAAGTCCATTTCCCATGCAGGAAAATACACCCAACGATCTTCATGGGCTCCAAGCATCCTCTTCCATACCTTCTACATCTGTAGGAAACCACTAGGTGGCAAGCTGAACCACAGGATATCGCATCCACAGCTCAGGAGTCCACTGAGCTTTGGTCACCAAGCTGATTCAGTGCAGAGATCACACACATGAGTGAACAGGTGGTTCAAGCTAAGCCAGTGTATAAAAATTATTTTGAAAAGTGTCGTGTTTTGACATTAGCCACAGTGTCATGCATTGCACAGAGCTATAAACCTTCAATCGATCAATCCATTCCATAATTCAGGAACATGCTGTATTTCCTGTTATGTAGAATTTTGTTTAGACTTTCTACCATGTTCAATGGACTTTGAAAATTTACTTTCTCCTACTAGTAACTGATCTTTGTCAATTTGTGCACCTTTTATTGCTGTGATTGAGTAGTTTCTGGGACTGCAGACTGATGCTTATAAAATTAAACTAGTACAGAATACTGTGGGGTGTGTCATCACAGATTTATTATGACTACTTCTGCTGTCCGCTTTGGCTCTCCATAGAAAATCTGAAGTTAAAGTCTCAATGACTTGAAAAGTAAGGGTTAAGTGCCCGGAGCCAAACACCTGTAAATACTATCTATATTTTACAGTGAATAATGTGAATGAACAGTTCCACTTATCTTACCTAAAGAAACCTGTGATAAGACTGAAGTTCAGTTAGTTGGAGATAATAGTTTTTGGAGAATTATGTGAGAACTGCAAGATGCACTCTGACTGGTATTAAGACCAGTCCCACTGCTTCCTAAACAAAGATGTTTCTTTTTGAGTTAGTAATTTTTGTAAAGACAGATATTTTAGATAACAAAACCAAATATTTACATACTAAATGCTTTCCTAAATGAAAGAAGATTGAAAAAAGACCCAAAAGATAATGGTAGCAATACAGCTTTGTCAAGCAAACAGTTACCTCTGAGTCTTTTATATTGTGCATATCCAAACATTTTCTCAAAATGGAGAGAAGGGTAAACTTGTAAAACATGATGTTTTAAAACAGCTGAGCAGATAGGTAGTGCTTGACTTGAGCTGTTATACTGACCTTCCAGCTGTCTCCCTCTCTTAAGCAATCTGATGCTAATGGAGAATGAACATGTACGGATGAAGGGGGGATTGAGCAGAAGATACTGTGTTATACCATCAGTATGGCAAGCCTTAATGGACTGTTCTGGGCTCCTATGTGCAGAAATGGTCCTGGTAATATAAGATTTTGATAATGTGGCACTATGGCAGCAGTATATTTAGAGGAAAAGAGTAGACCAGGTCTCTTCAACTATTCAATCTCATAATTGGATACAAACATAACTACAAAGTATTTTTCTGTCTGTTTTTTGAGCAGGGGAGTTTGAAGTTGTACATTCAATCAAGCAATCTGAAGAATCTTGGCAAAAGGTCAAAGCCAAGGATAACCTTGAAACATCAGCTGAAGATTTGACAGTCAGAGGAACAAGGCTGGAAGTTCAGCAGAAGTTAAAATCCAGGAGTTTAATTTGTGCTCATCTATTAAAACCAAAAGTCTCTTCCAGCATGACAAAAATCCGCAATTATAATATTAAAGACTGATTTCTATGTTGTCAGCATGTTGTAGGTTCACACTTGCTATGAACTTACTTTGACATCTCTATATCAGGTCTAATTATCAGCCTCAGTTTTGTATGTCAGGCTGAGATATTTGCAGGCAGAAGAGAGAACAAATACCCTGCTTCATACAGTGAAGCCTAAAATAAAGGGTTAATCTGTGTGCATTATGAGGTTACAATCTTCGTTGTTGATACTGATTTATTTTAATTATATATATTAAGATTTTCTTGCATCATGGATTTAGAAATGCTCAGTTAACACATAGGTAAAGCCTTGTGCCTTCAGGCAGGACTTGCAGGACTTCAGCAGATGTTTTGTTGAGAAACTGTAGATGTGATTTAAGCTTAGAAGTGGGATGCCTCAACCTACTTGTCTTCTAAATAACAATGCAACCGTTAATCCTGTGCAGCTATCTTTCTACTTGATAGAAAGGGGTTTCAAAAGATTGCATCTGAGTCTGTATTATTTCTCATATTCTGTAGCTCTTTCCACTTGTTCAGAGAGCATGAAAGAATATAAAATTAAATTTCTATTGTCACACCAGTGATTGTATTTTCCCTTGACAAGAGATTGTATGGACTTCAAAGCAGTGAGAAACACTGCTACAATGTTAGAATCATATATTCATAATAATACAGACACGTTGTAAGAAGTAAGTCTTAAAATAGATGAAACTAGAAGAAAACTTGAATGAGTTGTGATATAAGGATAGCTATGTAGTAATGATCATGCCAGGACACTAATACAAGTGTTCTGGCTATGTTTAAAAAGATCGTTTATTTTTGTAGCATTTCCAGTAATGCTGAGCTGTCCTGCAACATTACAGAGATGACCTTTCCTATAAGTAAAGGAAATGCACATGAAAAATTAAAGAAAAAACTTCTAATTGTGGGGATGGTCAAGCACTGGAACAGATTGCCTGGATGAGTTATGGAGTCTCTGTCTGTGGAGATACTCAAAACTCAACTGGACATGGGCCTGGCCAGACTGTTCCAGCTGACCCTTGAGTTGAGGGCTTGGACTAAGTGATGTCAAGAGGTACCTTCCAATCTAAGAGATTCTGTGATTCTGCAAGTGGTATCACTGAAGTGAATAATACTTATCAGTTGCTGCTAAATATATAAAATCTAAAAAGGATAAACGAAGGAAGAGAGATACTTATGCATGAGTGGGTTTTTTTGTGTTTTTTTATAGAAATGCTTGCCTGATACACTTTGCAAAGAAGTGTTCTCTTCAGCACCTGATAATATGCTGAAGAGCATTTGAGAATTGGAATAATTATTTTGTACTACCTGCTGAAAATATTCTGCTTTAGTGCAAAGGTGCAGTGATATTATAATCAGATGCTAGAAATATGCAATTTCATGAGATGTTAAGATGCTAAGTTAATATAAGGCCTGAGAGACCTTGTGAGCTTCTTTCTAAACATTTTCATTACTTGAAAATCCTGTCATTTGATTCAACATTGTTCATAAGCCAGGACAACATGATGCACTCCCTTGAACCAGGCCCTGAATGAGTTCTTTCTGTAGCACAAAGCATAGTGGTTTCTAACAACTACAGGAATTTTGGCCCAGATCACACCAGTTAAAGCACTCACTGGTTATTTCTAGAACTCAATGTGTAAATTCTAGATTTTATAATAGCTGTAGATCATCCTGAAAATGTTTTTGTTATTTACGTGTTTAATATTGACCTACAGAGATACACAATGGTTCCGTGGTATGAGATTCTGTGCATATGTTAAAAGCAGCATAAAAGAGCAGTTTGTTCCATGGTATTTGTAATACTACATCTGAACCTGGAAAACATTTCTCTTTATTCCTTACACCGCAAGTGTAAGCTAATGGGCTGCAGACTTCAGAAATGCCGTTGTGTAGGTTTGTATGCATGTTTCTGTGGCTTTGTTTGTTTGTTTGTTTGTGGGTTTTCTGTTGGGTTTTTTGGGGGGAGGGGGTTGGTATGGGGTTTTTTTGTTTTGGTTTGGGTTTTTGGGGGGTTTTTTTGTTTTTATTTGTGGTTGTTTGGTGTGGTGTCCCACTTACTCCCCCTCCCATGTCAACTGGCATGCCTGTTCATGCAGACGTCTTGCCAGTAATGCAGCTTTAATTTATTCAGTTTCCCTGAGAAACAGGTTTCCTTAAATCAACTGTAGGTAAGGAAAGATGATAGTTGGGTTGTTTAATTTCATTTTACTTGTAGTAGAAAAAAAAGTAGTTGAGTTATTGAACAGAGTACATCTGAGAACATAGCATGTAAGTATGAAAATTAACAAAACATGCATAATAATAAATAATATGGACATACTGTGTGGGGCGGTTGTGCTAAGGGTGTACTAAATACAGCAGGAAAATTCTCATATATTTCTCTTATGACCAAAATATTTAACAAACTGGGCACTGATTTCTAAGAAACAGATTAGAAGAGTGGCAGCAAGGTACTACTGTGGACGCTATTGAATTGTACAAAGAAAAGAATGCCTACAAAGAAGAGAATTCAAGCAGATCACAGAGTACTGAAAAGGTAAAAGAGGACATTATTTATTGCTGTCCTTATCAAAGGGTTAAAAACCTGTTATGTTGAGGAATATATAAAGGCAAAAAGTCTGCCCGAGGAGGTCTAAATGGAGCTGTATTGCGAAGCGGCAGTGCAAGCGCGACCCGGGAGCGGGGCCTCTGCCCAGAGCCTGTTCACAGCCATGAGGGAGAGACAAGGCGGGGAGACTTTCCTGCGTCCCCGTGTTCAAGCCCACATTTGCCGACCGAAAGGCTTTTTTGTTTCGGAGAGGCAGTCGTAGGCAATACACAAGAAATTTGAGATTCGTTACTGTTCGTGTTTAACCGAAGGAGTGCAAGTTAAGGGAAAGTGGATGAGAGGTGCCCGCACGCAGAGCGACCCGCTCCGTTCCAGTGGGAAGGGGGGCGTAGCAGGGGCACGGCGGGGAGGGAACCTCTGGCGCCCGCCCCCCGCCTCCGGACTCGCTCTGCGGCCGCCAGTCAGGGCGGCGCGACGGGCCTGGGCACGGGGCAGCGCATCCCTGGCCGGCGTGCCTACTGCCCTGTGGTAACCCCGGGACCGCGCTCCGCCGGGGTGAACGACCGCCGCCGCCGGAGAGCGACGGGCGCTGCTCGCTCTGCGGCGGCCCCAGCCACCCCTCAGCCGTCACCACATCGCCTTATCGCTTAGCAACACCGCGCGGGCCTGCGATTGGCAGGGCCGCGCCCCCGCCCACGTTCCCCCGCCTCCGCATTGGGTGCCGTCCCGGGATTGCGCGTCCTGCCCCGCGTCCTTTCCCATTGTGCGCCGCGGATGCGCGCGGGCGCTGCGCGATCCCACCGGGCTTGGACTAGCGCCCGCCGAGCCTTCGCCTCAGTCGCCGAGCCACGGTGCCGGTACGGCGCGGTCGTACGCCCCACAGTGTACCTACCCGCGGGGAGGTGGGAGAGGGACACGACAAGGTCCGCGCCCACGGGGGGTGGGCGCTGCCGCGTCCCCGGCCAGGCCAGGCCAAAGCCAGGCACGCCCGCAGCGCCTAGTCTTCCACGGCCTCCAGTACGGGGCGGGGCAGGGCGCGAGAGCTTGGCCCGGTGCCCGAGGGCAAGCGGGCCTGCCTATGTCCGTCCCGGCCTGGCCAGGGCCCCCTCCTCCCGCGGAGCGGCTCTGGCGGACAGGGGTTGGCATCACCCCGGGTCTGACCGGGGCGGCACTGCCCCGGCTCTCATTGGACTGCGGCGAGGCGTAAACTGTCAGCCCATGTGGCGTGGCCGCTGGAGGTGGCGACTGCTTAAATAGGAGTGGGAGCTAGAGGGAGATAGTGAGGAGAGCGCGGAGTATCGGCCGTGCGCAGCCCAGCACCCGCCGCCGCAGCGTCCACCCCGCAGCATCTGGATCCCGCACTGAGCTGACGACGGAGTGTTACCGACACGAAGCCATCCGCACTTGTACAGGTATCGGCGGGAGAGCGGCAGCTTCTGCTCCAGGCTCCGCAGGCCGCTGCGCCCCGCCGGTGCGCTGGGGAGGCTCCATCTTGCCCTCTGCGCCGGGTAGCCGATTAGGGTCCCTGGGCTCGGTGGGAGTCGGCGGGCTCGGTCCGCGCGACCGGAAGGTTCTGCTCCCGGCCCTGGGGTTGCCGCGCCCTGTTGCTGCGGGCCGCTCTCCCGTGGCCCACCGCGGTCGTTCTGGGGACAGGCCCCCACTTCAGCGGCCGGTTACCGCGCCGCAGCCTCGCACTCCGCCCGCCCGGCAAGGTGGCTGCATTGTGGTGCTGGCGCTCGGCCATCTTGGTGGCGGACGGGGACCGTCCCGCCGCCACGGCCGCGACCTCCCGCAGCCGGGCCGTGCGGGATCGGGAACGCGGCCGGGCCCCGCTGTCCGCAGTCCTCACGCGCGCCCGGCGGCAGCAGCTGCGTGAGGGGCCGCGCCCGCCGCGGGCCGGGTGGCCTCGCGCTGCCGCAGTTCGGGCGCCGAGCTCCGCACGGCCTCGAGTGGGCGCCAGGGCCGCACGGGCCGCTCTGCCCGGGCAGCGGGGCCGCGTTCTGCACGCCGTCCCGGGTTAGCGCGAAGGCACGGTCCTGGCAGGCTGAAGAAGCTTGTGCGGGAGGATATCGGCGCTCGATATTGGGAAGGGAGATTCGCCAATAGGTTCTGGGAATCCGTCTGAGAAAACGTGCCGTGTGTATTGCTAAACTGTTCTTTCCCACTTCAGTATAAACCAGCGGCCCGCACGAAATAGCCCGGTGATCGTACACCAGTATGGATTTGATGATGCGTTCCTATTAGGAATGTGATCTTCTTCTCTCTTTGGTTGGTTTTGCACCTGCTTGGTTCTTAGTCCGAATTCCTTCCCTGGAATACAGCCCTATAAGATACAAAATGCGTATTGTCCTGGCTAATAGCTTTATTTGGATGCTTAAATTTAAACAGGCAGTATTAAGGGTGTGTAAATTGCCTGCTCCGTCGGACCACCTTTGGGGGCTTTGGAGCATGTCTTGTCTTAAAAAATGGGAGAAGAAACCTCAAGCCACGTGAGCAAAGGATTCAGCTTTTCCTGCAGCCTCTATCCTTCTTGAAACAAAGTGAAAAGAATAGTACATTGTGAAAGGCTGCGTTTAGTGGGTGAATTCAGAGAATGAGGGCAGTTATGAACAGCTGTTTTACAAACGTGATATAGTCATACTGGGGACTTTAGATTTTTATACAGGTAACTTCTGACAGCTTGGGAATCAACCAAGCTGTGTTGATTCCATGAATAAAGCCTAACTTACTCTTTCTCCAGTTACAGATTTGAACTAGATTGCATTTCCCCCTAACTAGTGCTTTTTAAATATAAACACAATCTACTGCTTTTCATTTGTGTTGCGGTTGACAGGACAAATACTTACCTGAAGCAGAGGCATTTGAAAGGTCTTTGTTAAATTGAATCTGTAACATACAGATTGATGGTAGCCAAATTGTGTCAAAAGAATGAAAGCCAGACTGTGTTTGCCTCTCTTCTGTGAATGGGGTTTTTGGAGGCAAGCATTATAACTCTTTGTAAGTGCAGTTTCTGTGTAAGGACAGTTTATTACAAATTTTAGAAATGATAGCCAGAGATTAGGAAACCTGGGTTGTGATGTAATCATACTGAAAAACAAAGAAAACAGTCTTTTTGTCAATATCTGTGCTGAGGAAAGCTATGGAGGAGTCGAGTCATGAGTGTTTCATTTTACAATAATAAGAGATCCAGAAAAAGTGAAGATTTGGACTGTCTAGAAACAATAGCAGAACTAACTTTAAGGATTCTGTTCCACCATGATGAGAGCTGTCAAAATAACAGTGAAATAAATACTTTGATCCCAAGAAAAGGAAATGTGCATCAGGCAAAACAAGATTTGGGTTTTATTTATCATTTCTTTGTAAACAGCTGTTTCTCCCTCCCTCTCCCCTTCCTTTCTTCACCAAACCCTAGGTGAACAAGGTACAGCAGAATAAGTTTATGTCCAGTGGTTGGCAAGTCAGGTATGAGCGGGCAAAGGCATCAGATTATACCTTCACTTTGTGTTTTGGTTTTGGATTTTTTGGCTTTTCTTTCTCTCTATAAGCTTATATGCTTAATGGTCTGAGGGTAATTTCTGTAGGGAAGCAGTAGAGAAAAGTATTGTAAAAAAGTTGTACAGCTGCCAGGGATGGTAGAAAATGATGGTTAATACTTTTAAATTTAATTTTTGGTGCCCAGTTAGTGAGGGACTGGAAAAAATGTTTTAAAGGCAATAGAAAACAGTATTTCAACTTAAGAGCTGCTTTGATACCAGAAGGGATTGTTAGTTATTACTAGTCACAAACTGAATGAGTCAGCAACACAATAGAATTGCTAAAAAATATTGTGCAAATCCAACAAGATGGTAGTTTAGGCTTAACTGAGGTGTCTACTGCACTGATACTTCGAGGGGAAGGGAGGGAAGGGAAGGTCGGCTGTAGTGTGTTTGCTTCTCTCCACTCAAAAACGCTAGCTGTCTGAGGAGAATTCACAAACTCAGTTCAAGTAAACGCATAGGATAAACTGAGGAAGAAGAATGGTAGATGTCTGGTTGGATTCAGAAAATACAGCCTTAAGAAACAGAAGACTCCTGTTTGTCCCTCTTTATCTTCTTTGTCTCCTATTTGGACCTGTTGCTTTTGAACATTTCACTCATCAGAGGTAGTAGGAGCAGTCTGTTTGTATGTTTTCTGTAGTCTAATCTCCTTTAGAACATCTGTAGAAATAAATGTTCTTTCTTGATCTGTGCTATGCCCTATACTTGAAAATCTGTCAATGTACTGTGTTGCTGCGTATAGTCAAAAAATGCTCTATGGAAAACACGTCTCTAATAAAGTAAAATAATAATGCAATACACCATTTGGGGGTAAAGACAATCAACTTTAAAATGGTTTACCTGCTTACTATTTGGCAAGGAAGACTGAAAACATTGTTGGTAACTGTAACAACTACTGTAATCGCTGTTTAATTGGGGATGGCTTAATATTCATGACTTTTCTTCTGACCACTCTTGTTTTTCAACAGCAGATGCTCTCTGCTGTCTGCTGCTTAATCCATAATTTTTATTTTATCTTAGATGTATGCATTTGGAGCTCTTTGTGGCAAGTCTGAATCTTTCTGGTTCTTTGTGTATTAAAATATTTTAATTTGTGGCTCTTCTTACCCAAGTTAAAATTATCTTCTTGGCTCTTATTCTTCTAATTTTGATTACTGCAACATCTTTTTCTCCACCTTTGACATAGTCTTGCCCAACTACATTCAAAACAAGTTGGCAAAAATTGTTTTGTTAATGAATTTCATTACTTCACTGTCTGAAAGCAATGTTTTGTGGATTGGTTTTACCCAGATAGAGTTTTTCTGATACTTCCGGAAAAGAGATGTGGGATGAGAAGGAACAATCAGATAAGTCATGTTTCAGTCCCCTGAAACAGAAATTATATTTCTCTCCCTAGAGATCATCACCCAAAGAGCTGAGGTATAAAATTGGGTCATACTTAAGTTATCGTTCTTGTATCTCATATCTTAAACTTAAATAGTACACTTTGTGCCCAAGATCTCTCTTTCCCTGCCCCAGCACAGAAATGCTGAAAGTGTAGTTGACTTGTGGCCCTTGGTTGGTTTTCACAGGTACAGTGATGAAGCCAGTAATAAAACTGACTTGCTAGTTTTGTGTGAGTGGGAAAGCTCTTCAGCTCTGAGTGGACTGGGCCTATTACTACCGACTTAAGTTTTGGGGACTAGTTTCTCAGTAAGAGCTTTTCTTGATTTGGCCCTTAATGTTTTTGTTTTATTTTTTTAAATGAACAAGAGTTGAATAGACCTTCTGTTGCTTGGGTGTTTGACACAAGACCTAGAAATCCAAGATGTCCTTGTGGGAGCACTTGTTTCTGCTCCCAGAAGGAATGGACTGGGTGAAGTAATCATCTCTTCTGCTTCGGTGTTAGGTATTGCGTAATTCCACAGTTACTCCACAGATGTGAATCAGGATTACTGCTGAAGGCAAGAAGGGTGAAAGAAATCGGGCAGCCTCTGTGGTGTTACATTCTGGCAGAGCTGCACCTCAGCTGTACAGAGGCTCTGCTTTCCTTCTGCACAGCCCAGCAACCTCGTGCAGCTATGATAGGAAAGTGTCATTGTGCCTGAGCAGTGTAGTCCGTGGATGGAAGAGGGGCCTGTTTCTTGCTCAAAGGCATCAGGAAGTCCCAAAAGAGGCTGCAAAACAATGCCCAAATGAAACGTCCTGAGTTGGAAAACCAGCCACTAAGCACTCATCAGAGAGACTCCATTAGTGCTGTATTTTGGAGAAGATGATCAAGCCCCAGCAGCACTTAAGCAATGGGCGTGCATGCCACTATGTAGCATAATACCTGATGGAAGTCAAACTTCAGGTCTTTCATAACAAACCTTTTCCTTCAAAGTTTTTAAGGCAGACGTGCAGTTGTTTGAATGCCTAGTTTCCTTTGTATTTTTTACTTGTTTAAAATCCCATGCATTAAAGAATAGTTTGCTTACCAGAAGGATTATTTAAGGAAGTACTGTGAATGTTTACTTTCTCTTTGGTTCCTGCAGCTGCAACTTTTATTTATTTTCATATTTAAAAAAGCTCCCATCATATATATGGGTATTTCCACTACTCCTTTAACTTCTCTACTTAGGATCTAAAATTATAATTTGAATTTAACTTAAACATCAAGTTAACTTGCCTCCTCTCTACTTAGTTGTTAATATGTTTTTTACTATAGTAGAAGATAAAGGAGTGTATTATACGAGCTATCATTTGTTGCTGTGGTCTGATACAGGTGCCCTGCCATGCTATGTTATGCAGCATGATGCTCTCCTGTGGTATTTGAGATTGGGGTGTTGAATACAAATTTCTTGGGACAATAGCTGATGGTTTTCATCCTGTATGTATTCCAGATCTGTTCTGCCAAAGCATATCTTAAAGGACCACTCTCTATCATACAGTCAGTACCACATTCACAGTTCTTTAAACATGTGGCAGTGCAGGGTCCAGTTAGGAAACACTTTAGATGTAACACTTAATTCTTTGGTTTTAACATTTAAAATGATCCTGATTTGTACTGTAATCTTTGTGGTTTGTGTGGGTTTTCTCCTCTGTGTGTTTATAGGGGAATTGTTTGATTTTTTGTTGTTTGATAGGTTTGGTTTGGGGTTTTTAGTCAGGTTTTTGTTTGCTCAGAGTTAATGGGGGGGGGTAAGGGTTGTGTTACTTACCTGGGGGGTGGTTTTGTGCAGTCTTGTAGTTTTGTTTGTTTGGGGTTGGTTTTTTTTTCACATCCAACAAATCTTTTGATTATTGATTCTTAAGTTAGCATTTAACTTCGGAATGATTGTAGAACTTGTTTTGCTACCTGTTAGGTTTGCCTTGTAATTATGTATTTTACTATATGTATTTCATAATTTCTCCACCCACCTGTGCTCCAGCATGTTAATCTTTCTTCTCTGCTGACTTCATAGAGGCTCCACATTTAGTAGAGGTAGACTTACTCATTTTCTGATTGTCATACAGAAACTGGTGGTTCTCTGAGCCTGATGCTCCTTCAGGATCATCTTTTTTTTTCATCCTTATCAACCCCACAGGTCTTATGGTCCATTTGATTAGTTGGGATGTCTTTTTCTTTTTATTTTAATAGTAGAGACTCCGTGGGTTGTTCCTGTGTGTGGGTGTTCCTGCAAATATGCTTGTTTGTCACAACATGTCAGGAAGACAAGACACATATACTTACCTCTGTGTGAAATCTTACTAGCCTTATTGCTTTGTGGATCTCAGCAACAGGGAGAAGCTAAGCGATGGAGGACGTGGTGATTGCAGGCATTGCAGGAAGGCTGCCAGAATCTGACAACTTGCAGGAGTTTTGGGAAAACCTGCTTAATGGAGTTGATATGGTCACAGAGGATGATCGGAGGTGGAAACCAGGTGAGTGCTTATTGTCCCTCCTTTTGGAGCCCTGAGTTCTGAATGCTTTAGAGGAATTATCCTATGAAAAGAGAATTTATGAGATTGAAATCCTTCCAGATGTGAATTAACTTCTGGTAAATCATCGAGAAATTCAGTAACAGAATACTTTTTTGAAGTGATTTGAAGAAGTCAAAAGCAGCTTTTCTTTTTCTTTTAATTGGTGACTGACTGGAACCACTGTTTAGACTATATGTGCTTGGTACAACTTGCCAAAGTAAAAATGGTTAAACTGGATAGGTGTCTTTTGCTGCTATATCCAGGGGAATCCTAAAAATTACAATTGTTTTTGCTAATGCAGCATTCTCATTCCCAGATGAGGTAGGTCAGTAGATACTCATGCAACCCTCTGAGTACTGCACATGGGAGTAAGGTTTCATGTGTAATTGAAAATCAATTTTGGTCATTCTAGTCATTCTGTACTGTCTCTCAGCTTGTAGCCGCTTCACCGTTTATGGATTTTGGGACTCTGTCAAATTTTTCTTCCCAGGAATTTATGGACTGCCCAAGAGAAATGGAAAGCTCAAGGACCTAAGCAAATTTGATGCCTCTTTTTTTGGGGTTCACCCCAAACAAGCTAACACAATGGATCCCCAACTTCGCTTGTTGTTGGAAGTTTCTTATGAAGCTATTTTGGATGGAGGTAAGTGGCTGAATGGCTGAAGAGGGAGAATTAAGCTGTATTGTCTCTCTGTAACAGGTGTAGACATGCACTTGTGTGATGAGAACTCTGACAAGGGAAAGCCATGACATTAGAGAGGAGATCCAAGACATGCTATGGGGTTACTAGATCCCAGTATAAGGGTTACAACAAAGCTGTTGTCTCTGGAACGCAAACAAAGAAATCAGTGCTGACTGCTAGCAAATCTGTACCTGTATTATATGGTACAACCAGTATGACAGAATCACTTCAACAGTCCATGGTTCTAGAGCTTTTCTGTTTTTCTCTACCCTAACATTCCATAATAATTCCTTTGTAAAAGGAAAATAAGGATGACTTGATTAGAATTCTCATGCATGGTCTAAAAGAATGACAGATGGCCTGATGTATTCCTGTCTAATGGCCAGATTCTCGGAAAGCCTGTAGAATTTGATCTGTTCCTAAAGAAGGCTTTCCTAGGAAGTGTGCTTTCAGAAATAGGAGTCTCTCTCTTCTATCACTGCCAGTGTTTTGAGATTTTGAGTTACTTATCCACCGAGCCAAGAAGTTTATTCTTTATGTTAATTAGTTTCTTGTCAGAACATAAGCAGATAGGGAAAAAGTTGGAACCACCTCACTAGTACTGACTAGTTACAAATTGAAAGAGGGTGAATTTAGGTTAGATATGAGGAAAAAATTCTTTACTGTTAGGGTGGTGAGGTGTTGGAAGACGTTGTTCAGGGAGGCTGCGGGTTCCCCAACCCTGGTAGTGTTCAAGGCCAGGTTGGGTAGGGTCTTGAGCAGTGTGGTATAGTGTAAGATGTCCCTGCCTGTGGCAGTGGGGGTTGGGACTAGATGATCTTTTAAGGTTCCTTCCAACACTTAACATTCTGTGACTTACTGAAATGAATTTTTGCTTCTCTGCTTGTAAGCCCCCATCTGGAGATTGAATATTTGTCTCCAGAACGCCTTAAGCACAGTGAAGAAACAGCAGAGGTTTCTGACAGTAGACCTTGCTATGTGGTTTTTTTAGAGCAAAGTTGTTTCTTGTTCTGGTTGTTGGCTGGTTTTATACTTAAGAATTCTCATGTCTGTCTTGTACTCCAGATCTCAGCTGGAGATAGATACTGATGTGCTCACATGACATTTCATGTGCTGTGATTTTTCTCCCATTCAGTCTGCTCCTTTTCTCTCTACTGGAAATCAACAGTTAGCTTCTCCTGTCAGCATTTGTACTTTTCATAGTCCCTGCACTTTTTTGCACAAGTCTCTAGCAATGCCCAGCTAGGCTGAAAAGCTTTGTCAGGGCAAAGTATGTTCTGGCGGAAAGCCAATACCAAACTTCTGATGGACTCTGAAGTAAGACATGTAAGGTCTGCAGTTGAAACTGTTGAAAGGTTAGTAAGGGTAAGGGAACAATGCTGCAGGCCTGCCAGAAAGGGGCAATAAAAAGTTTTTGGGAAACTGATGCAAGCGAACCTGTTATCTCCCCAGTTTGCCCTTCATTTTGTTTACTGTAATCCACCTTCCAATCCCATAGGTATTAATCCGGGCACCCTCCGTGGCACAGATGCAGGTGTATGGGTTGGTTGCAGTGGGTCAGAGGCTGGTGAAGCCTTTAGCCAAGATCCAGAAGAGCTTTTGGGATACAGTATGACTGGCTGTCAGCGTGCTATGCTTGCCAACAGGATTTCCTACTTCTTTGACTTTAAAGGTAAGTGTCCCCCCAAACCTGTTGATGCTGATCAGCAATTGCAGTTTCAACATGATTGTACCACAGTTGCTGTAGAGGACTGGAATGGATATTATGGCACAGATCCCTTTTGGAAAGAGAAAATAGCATGTAATTGTTCTTAGTTACATACGAAAAGTAAAAAATATGTAGTGACTATATGATAGGACTCCCTGTAAGGCTTTTTATAACTGAGCTGCTGCTGCTGGTGTTCATTTGAAAGGTGGTGATGTCAGGAAGCCTTTATGGCCTTTGGACTGCTGTTTGGTACCAAGATGTGTGGAAGTCAGCTAGACCAGAGATAGACTGCTATTGACTGTAGCAGTTGGGGGTTTTTTTTGAGTAAAGTGGAAGAAGTAGGTGAGCCACAGAAATGATGCAATTGCCAGCATGGGTATGATTCAGTCCATGTATGGTATTGAAGGGAATGGAGAAATGGTAGTTGATGTGGATTGCAGCAGAGAACAGAGATGATGGCAAAGGCAGCATCAGGAAGGACAAGGGATTTTTATTGACGAGAATGGGTAATTAGATGAGACTTGCCTGTAAAGCTGCGTTCTCTTTTTGATGGAGAGACAGAATTTTTTAAAATGCCCTTAAAGCAAATCTGTTCACAATTTTTTCCCACTTTTCTTATGCCATACCTTCTAAGTAGGCAGAGATGGTGATTCTAGCCTCCCATAGCATCAGGTTTATGTGCTATGTTCTGAAGCAACTCTTATTTAACATTGTTTTTAATATGCTTCTTGTAATCCCATCCTGTCATCTTTGGAGAAGAATTTAGGATATTAAGGTTGTTTTTCCTTATGTTTTTTAAGGACCAAGCCTCACTGTTGACACAGCCTGCTCCTCTAGTCTCGTTGCTCTGGAAAACGCTTATAAGGCAATTCGTCATGGGCGGTGCAGTACAGCCCTAGTAGGTGGGGTGAACCTCTTGCTGAAACCCAACACATCTGTGCAGTTCATGAAACTGGGTCTGCTTAGTCCTGATGGTGCCTGCAAGGCTTTTGATGCTTCAGGTAAGGCATAAGTACAAAAGCTTATGTTGTAAGAGAGTAACTTACTGTACAGTCTGTGACCAGCTACTCTTTCAATACAGCAAAGAGCTAACCTTGTAGTTGTTCCAATGTGCACTGTTTGGGCCATACCCTGATCTATGTTGCATCTTCTATTGAACCTGGAAAATTAACTGTGAGGAAGAAACTGATACATATGGTTCATCCCTCTGCCTCTGGAGAAAAATTAGCTGTCTCTTGATGGAAAATTTCTGTTGTGAAGTTTATGATGAGCACTGTATCTTTCTAGGTCATGACATTTTTCTTTAAAAGAAATAGATATGTCATATTCTCAAAACAGTCTACTATAAGCAATAATCTTCCTGCATGGTGTTTGGCAGCATTTTACAAGGCAAAGCAGAAGTCATGACTTGTTCCCTCTCTGTTCTCAGGAAATGGATATTGTCGCTCTGAAGCTGCTGTTGTTGTTCTTTTGACCAAGAGATCTATGGCTAAGAGGATCTATGCCACAGTTGTAAATGCTGGAGTTAACACTGATGGCTTTAAGGAGCAAGGTAGGTCTTGAGCTACCTACCTTGTGAGATACCTACAGAACTGTTCAGTCTAGAGTCTTGGCCATAAAAAGTGGTCTGTTGTAGGGTTCTTTAGATGTTTTAGAAATTTTTTTTGTGTTTGGGGATTTTTTTTCATTTTCTGGTTTTGATAATGCAAAGTTCAGGACCCTGTTTTGTAAAAAACTTCAAGGAGAAAAGCGGTGATTTTTACTGAAGTAACAGCAGTGTTCTCTTGCTAGTTCAGCATTCCTTAAGACATCTCTGCAGTAACTTCTGCAGTGATGGTAGAAATGTAGGTATAGTATTATAACTGTAAAGCTCTTACCCTGCTGTTGTCCAGCTTCTCCTGCTCTCCAATTGTGGTGACAGAAAGCTTCACGTGTTCTACTTAACCTAGAAATCTAGTATTCTGTTAACCAGTATCTTTCCACCCTAGCCTAACTCATTGCTTTAGGTTAATTCCTGGTTTCTCTGCTCTTCTTACAAAGAGCCTGAGAGTTTGGTGCTAAGAACATGGTGAAAAGGTCTTTAGTTTGGTTTTTGGGGAGAGACCTGGCAGCCTAAAGTAAATGAAAGGATGCTAAAATCAGAACAGGAAGTACCTGATAGTAGAGTGGAATTGATGGCAATTTTGATCCTAGGTGTGACATTCCCATCTGGACAGATGCAGGAGAAGTTGATCAGATCTTTGTACAGCGAAAGTGGTGTCAAACCTGAAGAAGTGGAGTATATTGAAGCTCATGGGACAGGCACCAAGGTCAGCATGGTCCCTTAGGGACTGAGTGTTTTCTTCCCTTGCATTTCTTGCCACACTTTCCATTAAATTATTCTTTGTTTTCCCAAAGTAAAATCCTTTTGCCTTCTACCAATTAGTAGAGTATATTCTGCTTCACAACTTTTGGACTTTGCCCAAACACCATAATCTTTCAGATTTCTCTTTTGGGGTGTGTTTTGGAAGTGCTGGCTAATAGCCATTCTGATTCTCTTCATACTAGGTTGGAGATCCACAGGAAGTAAGCAGCATTACAAGTATATTCTGTGACTGTGAGCGGGAGCCACTGTTGATTGGATCAACCAAGTCAAATATGGGTCATCCAGAGCCTGCCTCAGGGCTTGCTGCATTAGCTAAGGTAACAGGAGACTTGAGAAGGAAAATTCGGGATGGTGGGTAACACCAGTGTGTGGGGTTTTGTTTGGTTGGTTTAGGGAAAATCTGCATTGATTTAGGGTGTTCACTGATAATTATAAGAACTCAGAGGTTTCTCATTAACTACTTGCCTCACATGTGAATACTTTTAAAAGCTCATGTGGCTGTCCTGCAAACCACCAGATGCTTAAGTGGCCCTCTGCTGTGTTCACACACTTCAGTTCCCGCTTCCTACTGAATTCTGTAGGAGCGTAGCTCTGCTCAGAATGAAGGCTTTGGGATCCTTTTGTTAATCCTTGTTGTTTGCTTTGTTAGTCCTTACACTGGACCTTCCAACAGAGCTCTGCTGCAAGTTGTTTGGGTTTGAGGCACATACATGTAGAGAGATTTAGATGTTTGGAGTAGATGACAGTGACCAAAGATGAGAGGCAATGTGGGCTTTCAGTGCCAAAAGAGCAGCTGATCTTCTGGCTTTCTGTCAGGGATGTGCCATCTCTTCCTCTTCTCTCTTAGGATGGCAGGAAGCCAGGTGAGTTCTCTGGGATGAGGCTACCAGCATGAATAACTGTCTGTCTGTCTTCGCAACCAGCTTGCTAACTACCGCTGTAGGCAGACAGTCATCTATTGGCTCTGCTGCTAAACTGCTTAGCAGAGAGCTAGCTAATGTTCATACTTGTTTGTAAGCCTATTACTATAGAACCTTGCAAACCAAAGTCACATATACTGCCACTGCTAGAATTTTAGACTCTTCGAAGTGGTTGCTTGTGACCCAAATACAACTCACTGTGTAGTAGCCTCACCTGCATGGCAATAGCAGTGTCCATCTCTCTGTAGAGAAAAGTTTAGGGTTTTTAGAGCCTTTATCTCTGACTGACACATTCCTCATAGAAAGAATGATAGCCTACTCATAAAATAAGCTTCTCAATCCATACTGTGTTGTATGTAACAGTTTGTTTAGTGTAGTTCTGTGATCTGTCAGGACAGGATCATAACTTTGAGGTACTGTTGCCCCCCACCTCTACACCAAAACCAGTGTTTCTTAGACAGTAACTGTCTCAGTATGTCTTCAGTTTGTATAAGTGTTTTCTTCTGGAATTCCATAAAATGCTGCTATGTGAGGTATCAGGAAATTTGATCTTGAAAGTATCAGGTTTCAGACTTGAAGATAATCCAATAATTATATGGATAGGTAGGAATGAAACTAAGGCTTGCTGAGGCCTCTTCAGTCAAATTCTGATGAGGAAGGGAAAACTCACCTGCATCTTTGAATTACTCAGCCTGTCTAATCACTTGCCTTGCAGCCAAGACAAAGCTTTTTGGTGGCACTGGTTGTATGCTCACAATACTGTGCTCTCAAACCTAGGTAGAAACCATGGCAAACCTGAAGTACAATATATATCAGTGTAAACCAGCAGCACATTCAAAGTCCATAGTATTGTAGGTGTAGGACAGTGTGCATGAAAATCCTTACAGCTTTAAACATGTTGACTGTGAGTTGAAGTTGTATATTTATACTGGTTGTTCTCCCAGGTAAGCTGCCATGTCTGATAGTCAACTTGAAAGAGCAGTTCCCAAGACAGTATGTCTCTCTGGCCATTCTGGGGTGATGAAGGAACTGTCAGACATACCGAGCACACTGTGTTTGCAGCTGACCTTGTTGCCTGCAATTTTACTGGGCTTGTTCTGCAGATGAATGTGGGCTTGGTGTCATGAGCTGTATGTAGAGAGAAGCTACTGAGAGAAGGGAGCTCTTGCTTTTTTTGGCACAGATATTTTGGTCCTCACACTGTTTCAGTACTTTCCTTTGGCTCTGCCAGTTCTGCCCAGTCTGCTGTTTCTGCTTTTTTGAATCAAGAAGACAAAAAAAATGGGTGTAAAGCATCAAGCAGACTTCTTTACCAGTGCTTCAGCTTGATTCTTTTGCAGCAAAGCAAGAAATAGTTTGTTGCAATAAGGAAGAGGATTTGTGAATGCATGTGACTGGGAAGGGATGGAGTGGAATGTGATAAAGGATAGGATCTGAAAGGGGAAAAAAGATGATGTGATAGTCTTAGTACCTAGGCTGTTTTTCCAGTAAGACTGCATGGCTTGCCAGTTAGAAAGAGACTGGAAGCTAAACTTTATGCTACTACGCTCAACTTCCCTGCTGACTTCCTGCATGGTCTGAAAATTTGCCTAGGTGATGCAGTTGCTACCTCAGTAACATCAATAATGCTATTCTCTGAAATGTCCCCTTATCCAAACATAGAGAACTGTTTCAGAATATGCTACATGGTCATTTGTAGTAAAAAAGTAACAAAAGAATGTGTGTCATGAGACAAGGTGGAGCACAGTGCATTCTGTTTTTTCTTTCAGGTCATTCTCTCTCTGGAACATGGGCTGTGGACTCCAAATCTTCATTTCAATACCCCAAATCCAGATATTCCTGCCTTACAAGATGGCTCCCTGGAGGTAGTTTGTAAACCAACACCAGTGAAAGGTGGCCTTATCGGTATCAACTCTTTTGGTTTTGGGGGTGCTAATGCTCATGTCATTCTGAGGCCAAATAAGAACAAATGCCCACCTCTGGAGACTGGTAACATGCCAAGGCTGGTTCAGATTTCTGGCAGAACCCAGGAAGCTGTGGAAACACTAATTCAAGAGAGCAGAAAACATGGAGAATGCAGCCCATTTGTAAGCCTGCTCAGCGACATCTCTGCAGTTCCTGTGTCCTCCATGCCCTTCAGGGGCTACACACTGGTTGGCACTGAAAGTGACATAAAAGAGGTTCAGCAAGTTCAAGCATCTGGTAGACCACTCTGGTACATATGCTCAGGTAGGTGTGCAGCATTGAATCCAGGCTTTTCTATTCCTCTTTAGATCTGGGACTTGAGCAATTGTATTCTGTGCTCTAATGTTATTTTACAGTGTAGCATGAGGAAATATTTTGCAACTCTGTGACATGTTTAGCAGTCCTGTGTTTTCTGTATTTTATCAAAACCTTCCAACTTAACTGTCTTCTGATTATAGTGAAACCCAGCAAATAACAACCAGTGCCCAGTTTAAAGAATGTAAGAAATGTACAATGCTTTGCTCTTAGTTAGAATTCTTTAACTGCCAGAGGAAAGTGTGTTGTGTCTGCTCCTGTTTCAGAGTATTACTAAAAGCTCACTTTCTCCTTGCCTATCCTGCAGGCATGGGAACACAGTGGAAAGGCATGGGCCTGAGCCTTATGAAGCTGGATCTGTTTCGCCAGTCTATATTGCGTTCAGATCAGGCTTTGAAGAACACAGGCCTTAAGGTCTCCGAGCTGCTGCTGCAAGCAAATGAGAGCACTTTTGATGACACTGTTCATGCATTTGTTGGACTAGCTGCTATTCAGGCAAGACTCAGTGGGCTAGGGGAGGGGGGTAGTGGACTCAATCTACATAAGCACCTTCTGCTAATGTGTCTGTTTGGCTGGTAACACTTTATATCAATTTATGGAAGCTTGTTTTGTGTAATCAGCAAGTGGCAGCTGTTGGAAATAGCTGAGAGGAAGGAGTGCATTGTGCCCTTGGCAGTTTCAGACTTTGCCACTTCGAAGTACATAACAAATTTTTTGGTATAGATAGTCTTGGCTTCACTGCTTTTTTCTTACAAGATGTTTGGACTAATAGTGGTCTGAACTGATTTGCATGTGTATCCGTGTGTATATGTGACACAGTTTCTTCCATTAAGAGCTTTAGGAATGTCTTTAAGTTTTAGGCAAATGTTTGTGCCAAGGAGCAAGGTTCCATTTAATGTCTTCTAAAATTTGTTCTGAAATGAACTAAGTCAAGCTGAATGAAGCATCTTCATGATTCTGAGTGTCAATGTGGTATTCATGGTTTCTTAATAAACTAGAGGCCAAGCTTTTAAAGTGATCTGGAAAGCTGGTCTTAGCCTCTTACTTTGTACAGATACATTCTTGGCAGCCTTTTATCATTGGAAATACTTTTTCAGTGGAAAATTACATTGTGAAGAGGCCCAGACAATAGTGGAGTTGCATGATGATTCTTGGGATTGCTTTGAAAGGAGGATGGAGCTGTAGTTGTGGGGAAGAGCAAAAGCAGTGAGGCCAAGAATGTCTGAACCAAAAAGTTTATTATGTACTTGCTACGTGTGTGTACCTTTGAGGCCTGACACCTTCTTACTCTGGCATGGAATCTAATTTTACTTCTGCTTGCAGATTGCTCAGATTGATATGCTGAAGGCTGCAGGTCTGCATCCCGATGGGATTGTGGGCCACTCAGTGGGAGAACTAGCTTGCGGCTATGCAGACAACTCCTTAAGTCATGAAGAAGCCATTCTTGCTGCTTATTGGCGGGGACGATGCGTTAAAGAGGCCAAATTGCCATCTGGAGGAATGGCTGCTGTTGGTAGGTACACCCTTACCAAAAGAGTGATACAGGAATGTGCATCTGATCTCTATTGTATGTCATTGGGATAAAACTGGTCTCTGAAACTATCATGTCTGTAAAATCTTGGCCACTGTATCCTCCTCTTTGTTTTCTTCTGATGTAGAACAGGCTCTTAAGTATTTAAGTGGATAAAATGGTAGTGATCTCTGTCCTGGAATACATCAGGATTTTGGTAACCATCCAAAATTTAAGTGGAAATGGAGAGATTTATTGCCAAGTGACCAATGAAAGGCTTCATAAATAATACCTTGAAACAAGGTAAAAATGTAAAGCATTGAATTTTTTTGCTCTCTATAGATTTGTATCATACACACACAGATGTGTGTGTGTATGTATGTTGGGAGTTTTTTGTAATTTTTTTTCCAAAGGAGACTTGTGATTGTCTGCAGGAGTAATGAGATCTGAAAACAGTAAGCCACTGTGATGTAGCGGGCAGCTGGCTAGTGGAATTTACTATGGCCTAATAGCACTTGGGAATAAGCTTTCTCCTGAACAAGCTTTACTTTGTGTCTGTGTAAGTCATATCGTTTTGCCTACTGTCAGGTAAAATTTTGGACCCAGCAGTTTTGCTTTGTAGTGCAACTTTATAGTGACTTACATGCTTAAAAGTAAAATAATTATTGGTAGCACTGTTGTTCTTCTGTTTCTTATTGGATGCAGGGTCAATTAAAACCTGAAAACACTTTGGAGAAAAGTTGTTGCAGGTATAATGCTGTCTGTTGGATTAGAACACTTGCTATAATCTCAGATTTCTTAATTTAGGTAATGCTCCAAAGGACTACCTACCTAAATAAGCTTTTTTCCCCCCTTGAGATTAAATAAATTACACTCTTATCATATAATTTGGAAGTCTACATATAGTATGTTTTTGGTAATCTAATGTTGAGTTCAAGTTCTTCCTGTGACTTGTATCTGTGTAATGTTATGACCAGATGCTTCATATTTAATCTGACATGCTACTAGAGTTACTGATTTGTATGGCTGTTTTCTGTCTCTCAGCAATCCAAGCTAGAGCAGGGGAGAGAACACATGGGCTTGGCTCCTAGAAACTAATGGCAACATGAGACTAAACAACCACTTCAGCAGCTTCTTTGAAAGTGTGGGGGTTACCCCCACCTCATTCATTAATGGGATGGTGCAAAGATTGGGCCTTGTGTTCGTCTTAACTGTGAAAAATGTTATGGTAAAGCTCTAGGGTAAATATTCTTAGCTTTTGCAGAATTGCTTTGGAGGGGAGAGGGAGGTACCCATCAGTCTCTTGCGAGTATTTCCCAATTTTGCAAAGTGCTGAATTGAGCAGAGTGACTGTGCACTTAATATTTCCTCCTCTTATGAGGCTCATAACTAGAAACCCTTTTGTTTTCCTGTGGCCTTCCTTCTGCAGGTCTGACATGGGAGGAGTGTAAACAACGCTGTCCTCCAAATGTGGTACCAGCCTGTCACAACTCTGAGGACACTGTCACTGTTTCGGGGCCTCTGGTGAGCATGAAACTGACACAGTGTGTACCGGGATTGTGAGTAGGACCTGCAAAGTTCAAGTTTGAAGAAAGCATGAAGCTTACTTAGAGTGCAGCTGCTTGAAAAGGGGAGCTGATTGAAGTGGTGGAGTGGACATAATACATTGTATAAACTTACACACTCAAATAGTCTGTGAGAGGAAGTGATATTGGTGCCTCAGTAAGCTAGTAATAAAATCTCTTCTATCCATGGGCATAGAGGATGATAAATTATAAGACTGAGAAGGGCAATAACTTCATCACTGCTGTGGCTCCCCTTAAATGGTAACTGATGAAGGGTATGGAGGGACTACACTGGCATGTACAAATACCTAGTATTTTGTGAGCTTCTCTCTTAGTTCACTTATGTTTTTGTTCTTAGGACTCTGTGAATGAATTTGTAGCCAAACTGAAGAAAGAGGGTGTGTTTGCAAAGGAGGTGCGCAGTGCTGGCGTCGCCTTTCACTCCCATTACATGGCATCTATTGCCCCAGCACTGTTCAATGCTCTGAAAAAGGTAATATTGCCAAACCATGACTTGCATGGCTTATGCTCTGACCCCTGGGTTGCCTATAGGTCATGTTGAGCTTGAGGGGACTCCTTTTTTCAGAAGGAAGAGAAAATCTCTTGAAGAGCATGTAGACCTCTGTGAGATCTGATATTTGAAATCACTTGGCCTGGAGCAGGAGGATGTCCTGAGCAATCAACCTGCAAAAAGGAGGAGCTGCTTGCTTTTGCTGATCCTGTTGTTCCCTATGACTTGTAACTCTTTCTCCTGTCCTTCTTTCTTGACTGTTTGTAGGTCATTCCACACCCTAAACCTCGCTCAGCACGATGGATCAGTACATCTATCCCTGAATCTCAGTGGCAAGGTGATCTGGCTAGGAATTCCTCTGCAGAGTACCATGTGAACAACCTCGTGAATCCAGTGCTGTTCCATGAAGGTCTGAAGCATGTTCCAGAGAATGCCGTTGTTGTAGAGATTGCTCCACATGCTCTTTTACAGGTATCCTATTTGATCGTCATGCTGTTACAAGGAGTTTGAAGGTCTGATGACCCTCAAACTGGGGAAGACTGCAGCTTTTGTTTTTCCCCCCCTAGTTCTGAGAGTACTTGCTTCCTTCAGTACTTCTGAGCTTTTCCCAGTTTTAATGTTTAGATTTTTGTTTGTTTCTTCATGATTTTTTAGGGGGTGGTGTATGTTAATATTAAAAATAAAAAAATAAAAAAAAATCCCTAACACACTACCACTTCCTTACCCAGAAATTCACATTACTGCTGCTATTTGTTCCTATGTGCTTCAGATAACTGATAGCCAGCTTTCTGAACTGCATATAATGAGTAAGGAAGGCATTTCATTGTTTGGATCTAATGGAGAGTGTGTACAAAATTTATGGTGGCATGAGACATGCAAAGAATTAACAGACCTTCTCTATGAAAAAAATCTTTTACCATCTGTACTCTGAATTTGGGTTGAGGTTTTGTCTTAAGAGGTGGTGGATAACAGTGGTGTTTTCCCCTCTTCTCCTAGACCAAGTAGACTGAAACCACAGAAGCTTACTTTCTTCTTAAACTCCTTTCTCTAATGAGATCAGATCATTATTCTTTTCTCCCCACCCTATCAAAATCGATTCTCATGGAATTAGCTCCATAGTAGAGAGTGCAGAACATGAGGTGCATTGGGAAACACTTGCTCCTCAGGATCAGTGGTGTGGTCTTGTCTGTGTCTCTTAAGTCTCAAGGACTGGTCTTTTTTATTTGGTCAGTGGCACGCAAGAGGAGAAGTCTTAGGAAGAATAATAATTACTCATGATCAAGATTAATAGTTACACAGTGCTTCTTAGTTTCAGCCCAGTGTATTTTTACTATGTCATGTTAGTCTTATGCTTTGAAAGTGATTTGAAGGGAGAATCAGGAGTACTGTTTTTAAATTGGGCATATATTTTTTCAATAGAGACTTTAGGCCTCATGTTGAAATCATTGAACAATTTTGGACTCTAATGCAAGTGACTAAGACTTCATTGTCTGTGTTTGAAAGTATCCTGATTTTCTCATGTAAAGACCATGGGATCAAATTGAAGAGAAGATAAAAATTGGGTCAGGTGTTCAAGGCTGAGTTTTTTGGTCTAATAGCTTATGCTTGAAAGATGCTCTAGGATACTTCAGACCATAAGTTGCTGCTCCTGGCAAGGGAGTGTTTGCAAGTGGGAGGCATGAGACGGTGACTTAGCAGTTTTTCAAGTGCAGGTTGTGGTTTTACCTCACAGTCTACTTGGGAGTGTTTTGGCAGAATTACATTAATATTGTGTAGGTTCTGCTTTATTAGATGTGCAACAGCTAGGGTTGCTGGAAGGGTACTCTTCCCTGTTAAAGTGGTGTTTGTGCCAGCAGCTAGCACTGAACTCTTGGCACTGATGCATAAGTGGTTTGGACACTATAGACAAAAATTCAGAGACAAAGTAGTAAAGTAATGCCTTCCACCAGTGATTTATGGATTCTGCTTGACCAGGCTATCTTGAAGAGAACTTTGAAACCAACTTGCACCATTCTGCCTTTGATGAAGAAAGATCACCAAAACAATTTGGAGTTCTTCCTAACACAGATTGGCAAGATTCATTTAACTGGGTAAGGAGACATGGGGAGGAGGGTAAGTGGGATAACAGAAGGGAATTCAGGTCTCTTCTCTAATATGCATGTCTTCATATGGAATCAAACACTCCTTCAAGAAACCTTGAAATAAATGGGATGTGCATTTGTGCTTTACATACTTAGCATGCTCACTTGTGAAGTGTTCCTGTGGGTTAGAGACTGCTTGGTCAGGGAAGGTGCCTTCTAAAGAGAAGTCCCATTTTAAAGGCCTAGGAACCTGGCACTAGCTTCTGGAAATAAATTTTGCATCTTATAGACTGTTAATTATAAATTTGGCTGCAGTAAATGTTCATGGTACATCTGACATGGAGTTTGAGACCAATTACTGCCTGACCTCTTAAGTATTATAACCAATTTTTTCCTTACTTTTTCTTCCCATCCCTTCTCCCATGTCTTGATTATTTTTGTCTTTTTAGGATAAATGTTCTTGGAAATAACTTGTTCCCGTCTATGGAATACCCTGTCCCTGTGGGAACACCCCTTATTTCTCCATGCATCAAATGGGACCACAGTCAGGACTGGGATGTTCCGACAGCTGAAGACTTTCCAGCAGGTTCCAAAGGCTCTGCATCTGCTTCAGTCTACAATATTGGTGTGTTGCTCATTTGGGGTCTATTATTTGTTTTTCACTTTCCTGCTTTACCTGTGTATTTCCTTTCGTAATAGTAAGAATAGAATACTCAAAACAGCATCCTGGAAGCCATCCTCTGAAGCTTAAATGTTTGGTTTGGATTGACAAAAACCTGTATCTGTTTCTGAAATGGGATGAGAGAAGATGAACAAACCAGGAACCTCTGTTGCTTTAGACTAAGAGTAATTCTAAGGGCTTCATATTGTCAGGCAGGATAGTTGGGGAAACTAGAGCCTCTTGTGGATATTGAGGGGGAAAACCTCTTTGTTAGTGTTTTTATTATTTTTCTTTTTGTTGTTTGACAGATGTGAGTCCTGACTCTCCTGACCACTACTTGATTGGTCACTGCATTGATGGCAGAGTTTTGTACCCTGCAACTGGGTACCTGGTGCTGGCTTGGCGAACACTGGCGCGGTCTCTTGGTGTGGCTATGGACGAAGTGGCTGTTACGTTCGAAGATGTCACAATTCATCAGGCAACTATCATTCCCAAAAAGGGTGAGTGAGGAGTGCTGGTATAACTGCACAACTATGTAGTGAAGATGGAGGGAGTGGAAGGAAAGGAATGCATGGGAAAAGTGAGGAGGAATGCAGGAGAGAGACTAAAGAGGAGTGCAGCATGACTGAGCAAAGGAATGGGTTCACATAGTCAAGCAGTATGCATTATGGTCGTCTTATTACCTGTTGTGAGTAGTAAGTTTAGCGATAGTGAAGGAAAAAGTTCTGCTTGAGAATGGTAGAGATAAATGACCTCCTGTCTTCCTCAATGTTTCTTGCAGGATCAGTACAGCTGGAAGTAAGACTTATGCCTGCTTCCCGCTGCTTTGAGGTATCAGGAAATGGGAATCTGGCTGTCAGTGGTAAGTGAAGGAAATATAAGTGTATATGTACAATCTTAGTAAATCCATTATTTATAAATAATGGTAATGATCATTATTCTTGTTACTGTGCCCTTCAGGGAAGATTTCGCTCCTGGAAGACACTGCTCAGAACAATTTCCGTAACCAGACAGATGGCCTTCGGACTCAAGCAGACAGGAGCTCAAAGCATGGGCTCTTGAAAGATGACATTTATCAAGAGCTGCATCTGCGTGGATATAATTATGGACCAACTTTCCAGGGTGTTCTAGAATGCAACAGTGAGGGTAAATTTCCTTTCAAAAGAAGCACAGTGAACCCTGGGTATCATAATGATGACTATTTGATCTTTTAATACCATTTGTATTATAACAGTTCACCTGACTGTGCCTTGTGAGGTAATTATACTTTGTGTGATAGGAGAGAACAACAAAGAGCATTGAGAAAGCTGTTCTTTCCAGTGTAGAACTGTGTGGTGGAATTTACAGGGGAAGCTGGGTACATACACCAAACTTGGCATTTAATAAGCAGTGACATTCTAGCATCTGATGAATGATGAAATAGTGAGGCTTTCTCTTCCTCTTCTGCAGCAACTGCAGGAAAAGTTCTGTGGAATGGGAACTGGGTGACCTTCCTTGACACTCTGCTGCATATGCTGATCTTACCTGAGACTGGCCGCAGTCTGCGCTTACCCACGAGGATTCGCTCAGTCTGTATTGATCCAGTGCTGCATCGTGAGCAGGTGTGCCAATACCAGGACAATGTAGAAGGTAATGTCTCTCATGCTTGAACTTCTGCTGGTTGCTTTGACTACTGGGTGAATGTGTGAATTCTGAAGTAGTAGGATGAATTTTGATGGGAGGGTCCTCTTAGTCTCCAAGCTTTTCTGCAACTCTGTAACCTCTCTATGAAAGAGTCCCACATAGCACTGTTCATCAAATCACCCTGAACAAAATATGTTTTTGTTTCCCAACTTACATTTCTTTCCTGACTTTCAGCTTTGGAAGTTGTTGTGGACCGCTGTCTTGATAGCCTTAAAGCAGGAGGCGTTCAGATCAATGGTCTTCATGCTTCTGTGGCACCACGGCGACAGCAGGAACAGATACCTCCCACCCTGGAAAAATTCTGCTTTGTGCCCTACACTGAGAGTAGCTGTTTGTCTTCCAGTGCCCATCTTCATGCCTATCTGGAGCAATGCAAAGGTAGAGTGGGATTGCTTTCTTGTCATACTAGGAGAGTCTTCTAGCCTGAGAGAAGCTGAATACTCCTTCAGAACATCCAAGATATTAAATATTGGTCTCTGTAGAAGACTTCAGCAAGGGTTCTCTGTATGATTGCTGGAAGCTAAAAGCTAGTTCTGCTTGAGCTCTCTAGAATGTGAGAAAGAGTAAAAGCCATGAAGAGGGACATCTTTCCTTCTATAACAGTCAGATGTGGTGTTAGATGGCACAACCCCTTCTGCAAGCAGAGAGACACAAATAGTCTTTAAGGAGAAATCCAACCTAGTTGCTTTAGACACTGACAGGAGAGCTTACTTAAGTGAGTTTTTAACCTTGGTTTGTTTTTCCTTGTGAACTGCTACAATAGGCACTTTGACTGCAGACACATATCCAGACAGGGAAAATGATGTAGTGAGGCACACATCAAAGGAATTGTTTACCACAAGAATAGAATAGGAGCAGTTCAGTCTGTTGTGAAACTGGTAGCTAAATATATTGTTTTTTGATGGGGAGACATCCACTAAACTAATCACCTTAAGTGCCTTTTCATCAAAGAGAAAAATGTTTCTTTTTAAAAAAATTTTTACTCTAGTGATGAATTTTGCTTCATCTTGAGAGAATAATTTTTTGCATTCTGTATTGGTAGAGTGTCTTCATGCTTATCCTTAGATTTGACAATAAATTCTAAAGATTTCCTTTTTTTTTTTTTTTTTTCTCCTTAGTTTTCCCCTGCAGCATCCAAATACTGTCCCCAGAGCATATTTTTTCTAGGCTGTGGTGGGAATATTTTATTTTTTGTAATCCAGTTCCTGACCCTCAGTCAGGATTAACTATTTCCCATCAGTTTATAAAGCAAAAGGGCATTTTAGTATATTTGTATCTTCAGAAACTTAAAATTTTCCACCACAGCTCCCTAAATCAATCAAAAGTTTTCTGTTAGTTGCCCTCTTTAGTCAGTCTTACCACAGGTAATTGTGGGGGTGTAGTTTGTTTGACTACAAAGCCTACTTATTTGGGGCAACTACTGCACAATACATAATTATGTGAATGTAAGAGGCTGCACGGTATCTGTGTGTCTGGGCTAATGATATAGGATGCTGTAATATGTGGTGCTGATCAGCTGGTGTAGCAAATGGAGGCAAGGAGGAAAAGAATTCTTGGAAAATCTTGCCTCTTTCTTTCATTTCTCCCTTCTATTCCATAGGTCTGATCCAGAAGTTACAGTCTAAGGTGGCAGTGCATGGGGTCAAATTAGTCATCCCTGGAGTAGAAAATGCAGTGGCTGCTACGGGGTCCTCGTCCACACAAAAGGGCCTTCAGCATATCCTCGCTGAGATCTGCCGTCTGGAACTGAATGGAAACCTCCATTCTGAGCTGCAACAAGTTGTGATTCGAGAGAAAATGCACTTCCGAAATGACCCTCTTCTCAGTGGATTGCTGGATTCTGCAGAGTTGAGGACTTGCCTGGATGTGGCATTGGAGAACATGATCAGTCATAGGATGAAGATAATAGAGGTTAGTTGGAAGCCTGGGATGGGACTGTAGCTAGTGTTTCTAGGCCCTCCAGTAACCTGATTACATACTGCTGTTGTTCTGGTTATAATTCTGGATATCAGTCATGTTTTGATTTGGTTTCTGCTTTTCCTTCCCCTTTTTCTCACAGGCTAATGCAGGAAGTGGACAACTGTTCTCTCGTGTGAAAAGTATTCTGAATGCTCAGCCCCTGTTGCAGCTGGACTACATTGCCACTGACTGCATCCTGGAAAACCTTTCAGCTATTGAAACAGAGCTACAAGATGCTGGTGTTGTCTCTAGCCGGTGGGATCCATCTAGCCCTCCCTCTGGAAATCTGACCAATGCTGACCTGGTGGTATACAACTGTTCAACAAGTGTTTTAGTGAATACCACTGAAATACTCTCTAATTTGGCAGCTGCTGTGAAAGAAGGAGGGTTTGTTTTGCTACATACTCTTCTTAAGGGAGAAACCCTTGGAGAAATTGTCAGTTTCCTTACAAGCCCAGATCTGCAGCAGAAACACAGCTTCCTAAGTGAGGTAAGCCTCTTGGAAGGACAGATACTTTCACCATGGATAGTCTGAGTCCGCTGCTTGTAGATGCCCTGATGGTAAATGTATAGTAGGCATTGCTTGCATGCCTTTCCATTGAGGACTTCTACAGAAATATCTAATGAACACTTCTTAAGAAGAGAGGACTTGCAAATTACTACATATTAGGTTGAGAGAGTAAACTGTAGGTTCAATCAGGAAAGCCTTTCTTAATGCACTGAAAATTATTAATTATCTTTTGTACATCTGTCTAATCTGTATGAAAACACTGGCCAGGACAATTCCTTTATTGTTAAAATCATGTTGCTGGGTGGGGTACAGCTCTACCACTGTAGAATCCTGAAATGCTTCAGTATGAGACTATCTCTCTTACTTTTGATACTACTGCTTAGAGTGCGATTTTACAAGCTAGTAATTTCTTCTAATGTTAAGGTCCTCCCAGAAGGAAGGCTTTTCTCTTGTATTTTTCTTTTCTTCCTTTACTCTTCCCTATGTTATCTGATCCCATAATGAGATACAGTATAATAAGCCCTGAGAAGCTGGAGGAGGGAGGGAAGAGTGTCAGCATTGTATCTTCCAACCAGTATAACATACAGATAAACTAATGCCAAAGCTGGTGCAAGAGGAGGAGAGTGAAAGGCAAGGGTAAGGGTGGAAACTGGGGCATCATCTTCTCTTGACATCTGTTAGACCCAGCAGTAATGGAAAAATGCACCTCTACTGAACTTACCTATTTTTCCTGATTTGAGGGGATGCAGCCTCTCAGCTCTCTTCTTTTAGAAAAAGAAGAGAATAGTGCTTCCAAGAGTTTGGGTTTTGTTTATAATTCTGGGGTGGGGTTGTTGGATTTTGAATTTTGCAATTACATGGATTCTAGCCCTTCCTGAATACATTTTTTCAAGGGGATTTGAAAAGAAAGGTTAAGTTCTTTTCTCTGAATCTTTCCCGGTGAACAGGAGGATAAAGAGAAGGCACTGAGATGCTACTGGCACCAATAACAAAAACCAGAAATTTGTCATTAGTATCAGTAGCCTGGTATTAGCAAATCCCTGGGAGAAGATATCTGTCCCTTGAATGTTCCTTCTCTGAAGGAAATTATACAAGCCAGGCAAGAGTGTGCAGGACTTACATAGTTCTCAAAGTTTTCTAGATACAGACACTGTCCTTGGACCTTGATATAAGGGATCACACTGTAAAAACCTTCTGCTGGTTTGTGCCTGGCATAGGAAAAGCAAATGGATGCTTTTCTGAGAGACTGCATTCATCTTTATTTCATTCAGATAGTAGTCCTCAAGTGTTTCTGGATATGCCATACATGCATTTTTTACGTTCTTTTATTTTCCTGAAATGCCATTTCAGTGTAACTTAGACATATGGGTGCTTCTCCCCATCTCTGTGCAAACAGGGCTTATGTGACATAGAGTCATAGACACATTCAAATACACTGTGGAATTTGGTGGTATGGTTACACCTCAGGTTTTTGTTTTTTGCACATCTGCTAGTGTGCTAAGACTGGTTGCCTAACTTGGACTTTGAGGTATTTGTACTCCTACTTTTGGAAGATCCTTTAGGGAAGAAGGAGTAGTCTAGATGTGGATAACACATTGTTATGTTAATCAAACCTGTATTTGTACTGTGACAATACAGAGCAAGTTTTCAAGAAAAAGCAAGAAAAATTGACTTTTGATTTTGCTGTTAATTTTGTTGCTTTGCCTGATTTGACAGGCACAGTGGGAGGACTTATTCAGCAAAGCTTCATTGAATCTTGTTGCCATGAAGAAGTCATTCTTTGGCTCAGTTATTTTCCTGTGTCGTCGGCAAGCTCCTGTCAAAACACCTGTTTTTCTGCCAGTAGATGAGACGAACTTTAAGTGGGTTGAATCCTTAAAGGTGAGAATTCTTGTGTCCTAGGTATCTGAATTTCCAAATCATTATACTTTCTGAATGAGATATTTAGTAGTGTTCAAAGAAGAATGTGTGTGTGTGTGTTCAGTTACATTTACTAAAATAGAAGTTACTAATCTCTGCCAAGGATATGAGGGCTATTTTATTTGCAGTTCCTGGTAAAACAGTTTGGGGTTTGTCCTGTAGGAGATCTTGGCTGACCCATCAGAGAAGCCTGTGTGGTTGACTGCCACCAGTTGTGCGAACTCAGGAATTTTGGGAATGGTGAACTGCCTTCGCCTTGAAGCAGAAGGCCATCGAATCAGGTACGAGAGCATGCCTTTGAGTCACATTTGGGAGATGAGATATTTGTGTTAGCTTCTTCTCAGACCTATAGCAAAACAAACAAAATGACAACTCTTGTCTTCAGGTGTGTGTTCATTTCCAACTTGAACCCTTCATCTGCTGTCCCACCTACAAGTCTTTCCTCTCTGGAGATGCAGAAGATTGTTCAGAAGGACCTGGTGATGAATGTGTATCGTGATGGAAAGTGGGGCTCCTTCAGGCATCTTACATTGCAGCAAGGTACAGTCTTTGAGAGCTGAGGATCACTTGCAAGGCCTTGAATCTGAATGAACTTTGAATAGAAAATGAGTAGCTATTGTTCCTACGGTTACCTTTTATTATTATTTTTAATTAACAATTTATAATTCTTCTGTTTCAGCTCAAAGTGAACAGTAGAACATTGTGGTGCCAGAAGGGATAGGCTATTTAGGGTATCAGTAGTATTGCAAAGCAAGAAATGGCTCTCAGGATAGCAAATGGAGAAGGAGGTAGAAATTGCACAAGGAATTTACTCGTTTTGGAAAGCACGTACCTTTGTTAATATGTCTAAGTTCTTACTGTTCCTTCTTCTGCAGCACAACCTCAGGAGCTGACAGAATATGCCTATGTGAATGTGCTAACTCGTGGAGATCTCTCATCTCTTCGCTGGATTGTCTCCCCACTTCGACACTTCCACACAACTGATCCCAATGTTTTACTCTGCAAAGTCTATTACGCATCTCTCAACTTCCGGGACATTATGCTGGCCACGGGGAAGCTTTCTCCAGATGCTATCCCTGGTGAGTTAAAGTTACACTAAAAGGATATGTATTGTGGTTCTAGAATTAATCTCTTGATTGTTAGTTATGCACTGGCTAGATTGTATGCCAGAAAGCATGCTTTTGAGAAGGAAGTACAACTCTGCTGCAGGGCTGTACACCAAAAAGTTCCCAAGTTCTACATCCAGTTAAAGTTCCATTTTTTTCCAATTAACAAACTATGCTCTGAGAAGTGTTGCTTGCCACATTGCACAGATACCAAGTGTGAGATAAAATATGTTGATAGAGGTTCCAGAGATGGGCATGGTAAATACCAAGGTGAGAATGTCGAAGTTGCCTTTTGCCATGCTGATGGACACGCTTGAATTTCAGGGAGGAAAAATGCACGATGCCTGTTTACGAAATGGAGGTAGTACTAACTTCATAGCGAGTTAAGAATTAATGTAATGTGTATGAAATGGTTTTAAAATATGTATTTAAAAGAGAGGGGATGGAGCATGTTAAAATTTAGTGATTTGAGTAGGGCTGGGTTTCCTTCATGACTGAACCACTTGGCATAATGAAAGTTGCCTCTGTGCATGGCAAAAGGTTGGAAATAGATGATCTTTAAGGTCTGTTCCAACACAAGCCATTCTATGATTCTATGACTGACATAAGTGTCTGCCTAAAACATGAATTATCAAAAATTCATATTTTGCGGTGATCATCTTTATAGTTTATATACAATTCTTTTTCTGAGGGACAGAATTGCCTCTGAAACAAGGTGTTTTCATTACATTTCTCAGATGAAAACTGGAAACTAATGCAATGTCATCAAGGATAAGTGCTCATGATTTAATGAGACCAAGTCCTTCTCCACTACTCTTGCAGTGAGCCATTAACTATGACAATTTATGACCTGTGTACAGAAGAGACAAATCTCAGAGGTTTAGACTTTCAGGGTCTGCTGCTGTAGAATAGGAATTTTAGAAGATAATTGTCTTTTTTTGTAAAGGGTGTTAATGTTCTTTCAGGTAACTGGGCTTTGCAGCAGTGCATGCTGGGCATGGAGTTCTCAGGACGAGACACGGCTGGAAGAAGAGTAATGGGATTGCTGCCGGCAAAGGGGCTGGCCACAGTGGTAGACTGTGAAAAAAGGTTTCTATGGGAGGTGCCTGAAAACTGGTAGGTCAGCTTCTGTTTTCTGGTTAAGATTTGCCTTCCTGCCTGAGGCTGATGACAGCTCTGACACCTGAGTGCTCCACAATGGCTAGATTCATCTCTGGCAAATGTTAACAGGGTTAGAGTGTGCCAAGAAACTGTAGAATTTTGCATTAGATTCACTGCAGGAGTTCAGCAGCACTAGTTTTTGTACAGTGGCTTACACAAGGTTCGCATCTTTTTTTGGGCTCTTAGCTTCACATGTTTCAGGATACTCTGGGATATCGGTGTTTGTTATGTTACTGGTTAGTTAGTGAAATATTTTTGCAGAATAATGAAACCTGTCTGTGTTTGGCAGCTGTGGTAGTCTGCTGTATGATTGACGCTTTCTTATCTATATTTTCTATCTATCTTATCTTAACACTTTCTTATCTATCTCAGTAGTGGAATCTTTCTGTTGGAGAAAGGCAGATTTCATCAGGAGAATCTAGTAGTCTTTCCCAAGGCTAAAGATACCTCCTTCCACTTTGCTCTTTAGGACTCTGGAAGAAGCAGCTTCAGTGCCTGTGGTTTATGCCACTGCTTATTATGCTTTGGTGGTTCGAGGTGGTATGAAGAAGGGTGAGAGTGTCCTGATTCACTCTGGCTCAGGAGGTGTGGGCCAAGCAGCCATTGCCATTGCCCTGAGCATGGGCTGCCGTGTCTTTACTACTGTAGGTGAGTACTGAGGGCCCAAAGTCATGGGGAGAGAGAGATTATAGCTAATAGAGGAAGCATGTGTGTGTACACATATAGAAATATGTATACCTATTTAGGTATATACTTATTCCCCTCCCAATGTGATCTGCTGTAGCTTTGATCTAGTTTCCAGGCTGAGAACTGGTTACATAGTAAATACAGCTACTGACTCTGTGCTTGAAAATTACACAGCACAGTCAAATTTATCTGTCTCTGTACATTATATAATCAAAAGCCTGGAAGAAGAGCATGGCTTCCTCATTTTACATTTAGTAACATGGATCAAATGCCTGTCAATTGAAAGGCTCTCATCTGTTTCTGGTCCTTGCTCTATCTCATAAATGAGCAGTAGCAACCAGACAGCCTTTGTTCTAGAGTCTGACATCTTGAGAGACTGAAAGCTTGGAGATGGCTTCTTAGATTTACAGTCCTTGGGGGAAAGATGTGCAGTGGAAAATGGGCTGTTTCATCATAAAAATGAAATTAGTGACGTCTTTCAACCTGTCTTCTACTTCCAGGTTCCGCTGAGAAACGTAAGTATCTCCAAGCAAGATTTCCACAGCTAGATGCTAATAGCTTTTCCAGCTCCAGAGATACTGCCTTTGAGCAACATATACTTCGAGTTACCAATGGAAAAGGTGAAGTTCAATAAATATTTTTCCTTTTTTTGTCAGCTAAACCACATTATCATTTGTGCGTTCTAAAGACAATATGAGTCACTAGAAGACAGGGTTAGGCTCTCAGCAGAGTTAAGTAGGTGCTTCTCATTTCATTGCAGGTGTCAACCTCGTGTTAAATTCCTTGGCAGAAGAGAAGCTGCAAGCCAGTTTGCGTTGTCTTGCTCGACATGGCCGCTTCTTGGAAATAGGCAAATTTGATCTATCTAACAACAGTCAGCTTGGTAAGATGGGGCATTGGAAAGCACCTCTCATTAGGTTTTAGCTCCTGCCCAGCACCCCATGTGCCCTTTTCTGCAGGACAGCTCTCCAGCCTCCTCAAAATTTATACTTACGTCTGGTGTTAGTAGGGCTCAGGTGCACAACTGACATTTGTTAAATTTTGTATCACTTATGATTGCTTGGTGTTCCAGTCTATCCAGACCCCTCTGCAAGGCCTCTTGTCCCTCAAGGCAGTCAACAGCATCTACCAGTTTTGAAGGCACAGGGCAAGATAACCCTGATTTCTCTTCTATGGGAAAAAATTTTTGAATTTTGTAAGGTGATGTGTCAATGAAAAATTACAGCAATGTTCTCCTATTGTAGAATGATTGCATATAGCGTTGACAGCCTGCTTCCGTATTCTAATTAAATTTCAAAAATCCTATCATATTGTAAAACCTTGCTATGAGGAAGAGTCTCCTGTGGAGGTAGACATGATGTATGCAGAATTATAGCTCTCCTGGGACTCTAACTCAGCTGTCACTAGACAAAAACTGTTCTTCTTAATATCAGACTGACCATGATATAGCTTGTCCTCTCAACACACAATTTTTTGGAGTTGCATTTCTGTGAAACTGGTCTGCTTGTAAGAGAACAACATAATGTTATGAATTGGAGAATATCTGCAAGAATGAATTTGGAAAATGTAGAATTCAAGCATCTGACTGCTTTACTCCTGTAACTTGCCCAGAAATGTTTCTGAAGCAGAGGGTAGGCTCCATTTTGAGATGTCAGCAGCATCAGATCATAACTAAGTTGCTTTTTCTAGGAATGTCTCTCTTCCTCAAAAATGTGGCATTTCATGGGATCCTACTAGATTCAATATTTGATGAGGGAAACCAAGAGTGGGAAGTAGTATCAGAGCTGTTGACGAAAGGCATAAGAGATGGTGTAGTAAAGCCCCTGAGGAGTTCAGTCTTCAACAAAGAAGAGGTAGAAGCTGCCTTCAGATTCATGGCACAAGGAAAACATATTGGCAAAGTTATCATCAAGGTAATGCAATAATGATTTTGATTCTCTGATACCTCTGGCCATCCTCTGGTGACTGTTGGGTATTTTGATCCATTTTGAGTTGAATGTCTACGAGTAGGGCAGCACAGGGTCAGTTTTTACTGCTGACACTGTCACAATTGTAACTGTCAAGTCTGGCACTTATTCTACGAGGTCCATTCCTATTGACTGAAGTAGCATAGCATGAAAAGATAAGAAATGCATTATGTATCTGATTATCTAATTGTAACTACCTTCTTTTTTGCGTGTGTGTGTGTTGTTTCTGGTTCTTGGTTGGTTTTTTTTTTTGTGGGGAAAGGTCCAAGAAGAGGAAAAGGAGTATCCTTTAAGAAAGTCTGAACCAGTTAAAATCTCTGCAATCTCCCGAACCTCCTGTCCACCTACGAAGTCCTACATCATCACAGGGGGCCTGGGAGGATTTGGGCTGGAGTTGGCACAGTGGCTAGTTGAGAGAGGAGCACAGAAAATTATACTGACATCTCGTTCTGGCATACGAACTGGTAAGCAAAAATTGTAAGGGAGCAGGGAATATGACTGCCTTTCAACAGACCTCAGTTTGTAGTTTCTCTCCATTTTAAGGGTCCTGTTGGTGACTAATCATGTCTTGATCTCTTCTCTTTCCTGTATTATCTCATTTCAAGCTGTTGTCTCCTTTATTGTAAAGGAGGAACAATCTTTTCACTTGACCTTTTATTCCAATTACTACTTTCCCCCTTTTATGCTTCCTATTTCTATCAACCCATTTTCTCTCTTATACAGCGTTTTTTCTGTAGCCTTTCTTTTATCTTTATGCCCTCTGCAAAGTCTGGCTTCCTCACTGACTTGTCCACTGGCTGTAGTATGTTAGATCACATGCCACAAGGAAGGCCCTAAAAACTCCTTGTTAAAGATACTTTGTTCCTCATGTGTGGATGCTCACTCTTGCTCCTTAGATAGCTCATCTGTAAAGATGAACCTGATTATCTGATAGCATCCATAAACATTTTTACTCAGATTTAAGGCATTAGTTTGATTACAGTGGCAGCATTGAGATTTATCAGTGATAGTCTTCAGTATTTCCTCATACAAATTCACTCATAACTCAAATCCTCTCTGTCTCTACAGGTTTCTTCTTTCTTTTGGCAAGTTCACAATCACACCACTTGTGTGTACAAACCCATTGATCAAGTACAACTTTTCAATTTCTGGTTGTGCTACTGTAATCTGTTGCTTTGCTCTAATCTAACCAATTTTCCCTATCTCAGTACCCAAATTTTTGTTAATTTCTCTTCACAGTCGTTTGTTTTTTTCCTTCCTTCCTCCCACCACCACCCCAGCCCTTAGGTTCTCCCAGTGCTGTTCTCCACTTTATCTATGTAGAATTTCTGAAATTCAGATGATTTCTAGCTGCTGTTGAAATTTTGTACAATTTTTATCTCATAGCTGAATCAGGAATTATTTAGCTATTCAGTCCCTATCTAGTCAGAGAAGCATAAAGGAGCAGCTTAACCAAAGCCTTACATTTGGGATTCTTCATGCAAGGCACTGTCCACCTTTATTTCTTCTAGGTTATCAGGCTAAACGTGTTCAAGAGTGGAAGGCACTGGGAATCAAAGTGCTGGTATCTACCAGTGATATTGGAACACTAGAAGGAACACAGCAATTAATAGAAGAGGCTTTGAAGCTTGGACCAGTTGGAGGCATCTTTAATTTGGCTGTGGTAAGTGACAAAAATGCTCAGGACTTGTAAGAAGCAACATCCATTCATGTGACTTTTTAACTAAAGGCAGTCAGGCTTCATACAATTTTAGTTAAGTTCTCTGCGTTTCAAAGGACACTATACTTTGGTCCTACCTGGTGACTAAAGGCTTATGGGTCTGTTCCCTTGACCTGAGAAGCAACAGTATTTGGCCAGTGAGTTCAGTTCTGTGATGAGACAAATGTTGTCCTAGCCTCTTGTGGACAAGAAAAATCCCACATAGAGCTTGCCAGAATTTTTGCAGTGTCAGTACAGAAAAAACACTGAAAAAAGCAGACTTGGCAAAAGGCATGTTGTCATATTTTGGGATATTCCAGATATGTCTGTACTGTGAATTTACAAAAGTACATTGTGTAGCGATATCCTCTCATATCTCAAGCCATGTGGCATATTTAAACAGAGAAACTAGATATACTGAAACTACACTTTTTTTTTTTTAATCCCTCTTCCCACCCCCCCCCATAGGTCCTTAGAGATGGCATGATTGAAAATCAGACCCCAGAATTATTCTGCGAGGTCAACAAGCCAAAGTATTCAGGCACCCTTCATTTGGATTGGTAAGTGTCTGTAGAAGGGACAAATAATAACGGTTTTTAAAGTCAAGGAACTGATCAAGCTTAGTTGTTTTAGTCTTGCACTAGCCTTTGACAGTAATACATAAGCAGGTTTTTCTGATGAGGTTTCTCCTGCTCTGTTCCAAGGGTGACTCGTAAGAAGTGTCCAGACCTGGACTATTTTGTTGTATTCTCCTCTGTAAGCTGTGGAAGAGGAAATGCTGGGCAAAGTAATTATGGCTTTGCCAATTCTACCATGGAGCGTATCTGTGAGCAGCGGCATCATGATGGACTCCCAGGTAAGATGACTTTACTCATTGCGCAGTATATACTATCTTGCCAAACATCCAGATGAGGACCAGCTCACCAGAAACCTATGCACTTATCTGGAGTTATAAAGTCTTTTGAAGGCTGTTTTCTGCTCCTAGATGTTATGCTGAGTCATTCATGTGTGAATGAATACTCACCATTTAACAGTACAAAGGAAATGCAGGCCTTAGCATAGCTCATTATTAAGTTCCTTTTTTATTAACTCACTCCTGTTCCTGCCATCTGCTTTAGTTAGCTGCTTAGTGTGTTCTTCTAATTTCTTCTCCAGGCCTGGCAATCCAGTGGGGAGCCATTGGTGATGTGGGTATCTTGATGAAGACAATGGGAAACAAAGACATTGTGGTGGGGGGAACAATTCCCCAACAAATGAGCTCATGCCTGGAGGTGCTTGATGTTTTCCTGAATCAACCTCATCCTGTCATGTCCAGTTTTGTCCTAGCAGAGAAGGTCTCAGCGAAAGCTGAAGGAGGTAGTCAGCGAGATCTTGTAGAAGCTGTTGCTCACATCCTGGGTAAGTGCTGTCACTCAAGTACTACTGGATGGTGCCTACTCTCTCATTACCTTTGGAAAGCAGTGGTGCTGCTGTAGGTCCTCTTCTCAGCATCTCTTCCTGGTCCCCTGTGTTGTAGCAATGTTGCTGTTGTGAGACTGTTGGCTTTTTTTTTTTTCCCCTTTACACTGCTCCTTCTCTTAAATAAGGACTGTTTCTTTTATGGGTTTTCCTCTGTTAATGTGTTTACATAGATACGCATATATACTCCAGAGTCTTGGGTTTTATTTAGAGTGAGCTGGTACCTTTCTCCAAATGGAGAATCAACAGGGAACAGTCCCCAAGAGCAAAATTCTGGGACAGCATGTAAGACAGTAAATACATAACTAACTTCCTGAGTACTGTTCCAGCTTTCAAATATTCACCTTGATATGTCCCCATGCCACAAAAAATAGCTTTTCTCTACTTATTGCTTGACTGGTATTTTATTCACTTACCAACTCTGTCATCCCATGTGAACATCTAGTAACCATAGCTTAACTATGCATTACAAGTGCCATGTCCTTCTGTCTGTCTTGAATCTGCTTTCTTTTACCATTGTGTCTCTTATTTTTGTGTTGATACTGAATAGTTGCTGTCAGCTCTGTCTATTATGTCCCTCTTCAGTTGTCTCTATTGCAGGCAGAACTGTCTAGTGACCTTTTGTTTTCTACCAAAAAAGGTACTGATAAATAAAAGACAGTCTCCTGAGTATTACTTAAGGAGTTGTATGCAACTCACTGACACTGAGAAATCTGATTTCTCAGGGCAGATGTGGCTTTTAGAAGCCATAGGAAAGGGTCTGGGAAACCACACTGCTATGGGGTTACTTTGGAAGAGGAGAGTATGAAAACAACAAAGGAGGAGCTAGTAATGAAGCCTAATGTGGGAAGGGTAGCAACATGGGGCTGTACAAGGTGGAGGAAGGGACAAAGCGCTGAAGATGCAGGTGTTATTATGAGAGGCCTTCTGCAGGTAAGGAAGGAGTGAGAGATTGAACAGTCAGAAAAATGAAGGAGAAAAGGGAAATGAAGCCTAAATGTATCACCACCTCCTCCAGCGTTGTAGACATCAAGTGTTGCAGCCAACCATCACTGACACTGATAACTTCAATCTCGGTGTAGCAGAGTGTTAGGTCTAGGACTGCAGTTTTCAATTAGAGCCTCCAGTGTGTGGAATCTGTCTAGCTGACTGACTGATCTGTATTTGGTCTAGAGCTGATGTGAAAATATTCACAGCTATTTAGTTGGGAGTGAGGTATCCCCTGTCATAAATCTGTGCACATTAATATGTACTCTAAATACTAGATCCCATATGACAAGGTGGGGGTTATAGAATAGGTGGTTTATGAAAGTACTAGATGATCCTGAAAGGTAAACTGCAGCTCTACAGCTGAAGTTTATTGAGAGATAGAAGAGAGTGGAGAAGGCTGCTAGAGAGACCAAGAGCTGAAAAGAAATTGGCATTATGCTAGTATGCTCTTTTGTTCTCAGGGGTCCGTGATGTGAGTAGTCTGAATGCTGAGAGTTCCTTGGCTGACTTGGGCTTGGATTCTTTGATGGGTGTGGAGGTGCGCCAGACACTGGAGAGAGACTATGACATCGTTATGACCATGAGAGAAATTCGTCTCCTTACAATCAACAAACTGCGTGAACTTTCTTCGAAGTCCAAGACAGCAGAGGGTAAAGTGTCTGAATTAAGGTTGCTACCAGTCACCTGAATCCAAATAATTAAGCTTCCAATCTGTTGCTTTCATCTCTAGTGACATAAACATCTATCAGATCATGAAATAAGGTTATAATTGAATAGTTTTTAAGTGACAGACATGTCACAGAAGTGTTTTGACCACTAGGACAGGCCCATCATTTCTGGGAGCAGGGTGTACAAGCAAGGCAAGTGTGCAATCTGCTTTCTTGCATGGCTAGCAGCTGCATGCATGAGTACTCTCATGTAGCTATGTGTGGGATGCAATTTGAGACCTTTTACTTGTCTTGGGAATAAACAATGTAATGTCACACTCACAGGAAGCTAAAATCATATGCAGTTGCTCCAGAGCAGCTGACAGTAGGAAGATTTCTGCTTCTATGACCTGATGATGTAGTGAGGCAGCAGGCTAATCTAGGGCAGCCCTAGCCCTGAAGTTTTCCTTTAGGAGTATGGCTACATGACCAAAACTGACCCTGAAGCTAATTGGGTTTGTCTGGTGTGCTTTCCTTCAAAGAGCTGAAGTCATCCCCGCTGATGAAGGCAGGCCCAGGCGAACCTCCAAAACTAGATTTGAACAACTTACTGGTGAACCCAGAAGCACCAACAATCACTCGTCTAAATGATGTTCAGAGCATGGAGCGCCCTCTTTTCCTCGTTCACCCCATTGAAGGATCCATTGCAGTTTTCCACACTCTGGCCTCCAGACTTCACATGCCCTGCTATGGGCTCCAGTGCACAAAAGGTATCTCAGGTCTTCAGCATCTTGAATTTGCAAACATAACATTCTGAACTGTAGCTGCTTTTAGAGAGGGCTTTGTTTCTAGACAATTAAACTTGGAGGAACAAGTATCAGGCCTATTAGTCTGCAGAGGGTCATGTCAAACATCCCTGGTATCAAGAAGAATAATGGATGAAATTGAAGAGTTTACATATACAAAAGTCAAAGCATCCTGTTCAACCTGTCCTTGGAAGGCAGCAATATTACTAGTCCTAAATGCAAGTTGTTAACAATAATTTAGTAATTTACCTGCAAAATAACCTGAATGTTTCCAACAGGATTGTTTGAGTGCATGAAAACATAATTTGTCTCTGCCAGTGTCTTTTCACGAGTCTTTCTAACTCACTTCCATGTTCCAGCCGCTCCTTTGGACAGCATCCAAAGCCTGGCAGCCTATTACATTGGTTGCATGAAGCAGATACAGCCTGAAGGACCTTACCGCATTGCTGGATACTCTTTTGGTGCCTGTGTAGCCTTTGAAATGTGTTCCCAGCTGCAAGCACAACAAAATGCTTCCCATGCACTCAACAGTTTATTCCTTTTTGATGGGTCTCATTCCTTTGTGGCAGCATATACCCAGGTAAGGGCACAAAGAGACTCTTCTTTCTGGGTACCCCATCCTCTCTCATCAAGGTTCATTTTTCTCAAAACTTGCTATTCTGGATATGAGCAATCTGAAAAGCTGACAGACTTTAACAAAGATTATGAAGACAGCTGTAGACAGTGGATGCTTAGAGATGGCTGAAGGGTAGAAGCACATGAGAGGTGGTCTTCATTAAATGGAAAGAGTTCAAGCACAAATGTTGCTCTTGCTATGATAAATCATAATATTAGTATGTCTTCTGGAAGATCCTGGTGCAAGTCAAGATCCTCTTGTAGTGGTGTGAGGAAACCTTGCTTAAGGGTTCCCTTTAATACTCATTTTCATTTCATATTCAATTACTTTAGAGAATACTAGGCTCTTAGCAATTGCCACCTGTGGATTTGCTTTCTAATCTGTCTTGAAGGGATTTTCCCCCTTCCTTTTTTTTCCCAGTTCACACCTTTGGTTCTATTATTGTTTTTATCTGACTTTTAATATTGGGCACAGTCCTCTCACGTTCACATTGTATTCTTCTTTCTTCCAGAGCTACAGAGCCAAACTGACCCAAGGAAATGAGGCTGAACTGGAGACCGAAGCATTGTGTGTCTTTGTTCAGCAATTTACGGGCACTGAACATAATAAGGTATTATTTCTTATCTTCGAAATCCATGTGTCTTGATATTGCACAAGAGAGTGTATGTTTTTTTTTGTTTAATTGAGATGAATTCTCAGCTGTTGAGACTAATGTGAAAAAAAATTTAATATTTCCAGCTGCTGGAGGTTCTTCTGCCCCTGAAAGATCTGCAGGCTCGTGTGAATGCTGCTGTAGACCTGATAACTGAGATTCATACAAACATCAATCGTGAAGCACTCAGCTTTGCTGCTACTTCATTTTACCATAAGCTGAAGGCTGCTGACAAGTATATACCAGACTCCAAGTATCATGGGAATGTGACACTGATGCGGGCAAAGTCTCGCAATGAATATGAGGAAGGTCTGGGTAGAGACTATAAACTCTCAGAGGTCAGTCATAGCCCCACTGATGACTGTTGAATTTCTTCTGGTATTTGGGGAAGCCAAAGGAAAGCATGGGAAATCACCCTTACTGAGAAAAAAAGAACAAAACCAACCTTAAAGACATTATTCTGCAGCTGCTGTGCTCTAACAAGAATAAGAAGTCTCCAAAAGCAAATAAGTTTATTGGTTTCAGGCATTTTCTGTGGGTAGTGAAGGCCAGAAAGTCTTTCCAGTATATAGGAAATGTTTTCTATAGCTGATTCTTGCGGCTCTCTAGAATGACTTTGGATAATAATGATGTTAAAAGAGAGCAATCTCTTTTCACTGTAGACCCTGAAGCTAATTCACAGAATGAGGGCAGCCTTCTGAAGAGCAAGTGTCAGTCTTATGACAATAAAGGCAGCTTTTTCTGAGTTACCCTTTTTTCACTTAGATGGTAGTAGTTAAAGTGGGTTTCTTGTGGTCTAAAAAAAGTTGGGGTTTGGCCCATAGTCCAGATAAGGTTCTTCAGCTCCTGCTCACACACAAGGCTTAAATTGGTGCAAATACCAGGGAAAAGGAAGTGATTTTCAGAATTCCCTTCCTGCTTCTGGCATCTCCTATCCTTTCAGATACCCAGCTTAGTCATTATTGATTCCAGGCTAACTTATACATTATTAAAGTTACATAATGACCTTCAAGGAAGATTTCTGGTGGTGGGAGAAGGTGGGGGGGGGGGTTGTTTTCTTTGCTTAAGGGCTTGGAAGTAGCTATTTTATCATTCATTCTTTGATACTGTTGGTAAATTATTCTTTTGGTACTAGGTTGGTTAACTTCCTGCCCAGCTTATATTTGAGTGGATCACCTGTCAGGTTGTCAGACTATTGTGCTTTAAAACACCCGTTCCAAACAGTGCACCACTGCTGATCTGTGAAAATGTGTCAGAGTAAAACTGGTGCCATTTTTAGCTGAGTTCGATAGAGACAGTGATCTAAATTATGAGTAACTTGGAAGACTAACAAACCCAAAGTGGCTAGGTGACCAGCTGGTTGTAAATTGTGAATGAAAAGTTTTTCTTTTTCATACTTACGCAGGTATGCGATGGGAAGGTATCTGTCCACGTTGTTGAAGGAGATCATCGCACCTTGCTGGAGGGAGATGGTGTTGAATCAATTATTGGGATCATCCACAGCTCACTGGCAGAGCCACGTGTCAGTGTCAGAGAGGGTTAACTTCTGCTTCCTCACTATCAATGATGAAGAAAATGCCAACAACATTCCTAGTTATGACAGGCCCCAAGGAACTCTTCCTGTTCAACATCTCATCTGCTCTGCTGCCAGAGCTGAGAAGTCCAGCTGGACTCAATTGGTCTTTTTTGTCTCTTTCTTGCTTATCTTTTCCTTTTCCCACATTTATGGGTTCTGTCTCCTTCCTTTCCTATGGCTGTTTTTCCCCCTAGTCTCCCTGTCCATGTTAACTGCAGTGCTGTGACTCTGTCACTGTGCACTGCAGTGAGGGTTCCCCACAGAGGGTTTCTTCCTATACCCTTGGCAGTATAAAAAAAAAACAAAAAAAACAAATTTAGGAGTAGATTTCTTGTGCTTTATGTTGTTTTTGTCTTAACAGTATTCCAAAGGGTATGTGATAGCACTTGTTGACCTAGTGAACAGGGAGAGAAGAGGAGCTGCAGCTGATTTTGGAGATACTTTTTATCTGTGAAGAATCTGTCTGCAGTTTAGGTCAGAAAGAGAATTCCATTGAGGGTTTTGTAACTATATTTTTTAATTTGCTATATTCTAAGTATTTATTGTGTCAAACCAGAGACTTCTTACTTGGTTTTAATTTATTGTGGGTTATAGGAGCAAAGAAACATCCTTTTTTGGAGGGAAAGGTTTATTCTACAAGGGAAAGTTGCCCATCTTTGAAATAATCTAATTTCTTGTTGGTTTTGTTGGTTTTTTTTTTTCTTTCTCCCACTGCCCTGACCTTTTCAGAAAGCATTAGGTAGAAGGAAGGATTCTTGCCATCATGTACTCTTCAGGGGAGAGAGGGGCCTGGTGGATAGGGTGGATTGTTTGACAGATGCTGCTGTATTGAACAGCCATAACTTGGGCATGATAAAAACAGGCAAAGCTGTCCCTAGGCAGATACTTTGTTTATATTTGTGCAAGGTTCTGTGGCCTGCTCTATCAGAACCTTAGTAAAGCATTAAGATTATTGCTTTACCTTATTCCCTTTCACCTCCAGTCTTGCCACCCAATGAAAAATTTGGAATGGGGAGGGCGAGGAATAGAATTCCTTAACAATAACTGAACAAATCCTCCCATCCCTGCTCTCCCATAATCAAAGCTCAGGCAAACATACAGGTATCTGCCCAAGGCCCGTAAATATTTTATTTAGCACAGGGCTTGCTTAAGCCTTGTGTTCATTTTCCTTTTGGTAATGAGATTGGAAATCCCACATAAGTTAGCTAAGTAATCAGTTTGATGGTCTGATTTTAAAATACAGTAGTACCTTTTTAAAGGAAATTTGCATAAAATTGAATTGAAAAATTTCTTGCCTGTGCTATGCTGGATCTGTCCTTTCCAAAATCAGTAAATCCTTGTTACACTTATGATACAGAGGAGACCTGGGTAGCAACAAAGCACCAGCTAGGAGGAGCTATTGTTCTTCTCCAAACTGCTGTAAAACCCCTCTTCTCTTCATTCCCCAGTAAAGTATTCTGGTGGTACAGGAGCATTCCAGTGACAGGAACAGATGGCTCTTCACTGCAGGTTCTGACCTAGTGTCTTTTGCTTATACCACCCTCTGTTGATAGTGGCTGGGTTAACTGATTTTAGTTTTATAAAGTATTTCTTTTGTGAAATTGAAATAAAACAACATAATGTCAGCTTAAACCATTTTGAAATGTCTTGTTCTTTTTTTTTTTTTTTTTTCTTTTAATTAATACTTTTTGGTTTGAAGAGTGTCTTTTTGGCTTTTCTAGAATTAAACAGAATTCATCACTGGTTGGGTTTTGAATTCTTTTCTACCATTTCTTAATCCCCTGTTTCATCTGGAGTCTCTCACTTCTTGGTATAAAGCAAAAAAACTGCTGCTAACATATCTGATTTGTAGTCTATAGAAATAATAATAGTAATAATGATAAAAATAATAACAATGAAGGCTTAGTATTCTGAAGCATGGCTTGTTGTTGCCATGATTTTGGTACCTTAGATACAACCAATTTACAGCCATAATATTCAAGTGGGGACTTTTAGATGGGCTTCTATTTGCAGTATTGGACAAGCCATTAATACTCCTGCTTCAGTTTCCCTGTCTATAAAATGGGACCATAGCATCTGCCTCAGGGCCTCTCTGAGGGTCAGACACGCAATGGCTATAAATGCTCTGAAGTTTTTGGTATGATGTCCAAGTGTTAGACAGTAACAGAAGGAGGAAAGTGTCTGCTGTGTGAGGCATACTGCATACTAATACTGGAGTGGCTGTGTAAGCTGTGTGCATATACCATGGGACTTCATGATATCTACTGCCCACTGTCCCTGCACCTGCTGGCATTGGGTACTACATAAAACAAAACCAGTGGGGACTACTTGGTTTGGTTTAACTTCTGGCAGTTGTAGTGAGCCTGAAAAAAAGGGGAAAGAATCCTACTTTTGTGTTGGTTATATTTAAAACTGGAAGGAATAAGAAAGGATTAAATGTAAAGCAAACGGGTAAAATAGTGCTGTGCTAATGTGTGTAAGATCTGAATGGACTGTGTGGAAGGAGCAAGGACTAATGCCGTCCCATCTGTTGAAGCAGGAGTTTGATAAGCTCCCTGTATAAACAAATCTGTATGGTTTCATCTAAGCAGAGCTTGAAAATACTGTTTTAGTCATAGAAGTTGCTGAAGAATAACTTATAGCTCATATACTGTTAATGTTCTTGTGGTTGTTATTTGAAAAGCAGAAGATTGTTATGTTTAGGGCTTTTTTTCCCCATAATTATCTGATTATGAGCTACTGCCATGTAAACCATTATTATAACTGGCTGCTGGACACAGTGTGCCAAAAATAAAAACCTTATTAGTGCTGGTATTGCTCATTTCTCAGTAGCCCATCAGATTAGACACGTAGAATAATATCAGAGAGCAAAATCCAGTATTGCAGTTTCTTGTTTTGAGAAGACAAGGACAGAAGTGAAGTCCCTCATACCTACCCTTTCTGTGAAACTGAAGTGGGGATTCTTGTCAGCTGATGCATTCCATCCTTTTCAGATAGCTTCTCACAGGCTAAAACCATGCTGATCTCAGTCTCAAGACTGAAGAGCAGTTCTCTGACTGGGGAACTGTTTAGGGTCACAAATGCATATTGCTATTTTGAAATGATGGACCATGTACCTTAAATCTGCAATAGAAAGAGTTCAAGAATGTATGGCACACAGCATATATTGTCACCAGTATTAAAGCTATTATTTTCCTTTTCTAGTCTACCACTTTAGAAGGCAAAGAAATACAGCTCTCTTGCTGAAGATAGCAGTAAAAATAATGCAAGAAGGGCCACCGTTTAATAGAACTAGTTACATAAATTAGCACTACTGAAGCGATACGCGGAATAAATAGACTCCACAACCAGAGACAGTTATGAAGTGGGTATGTATGTCGGTGCCCGGCACAAGCGAGATAGCTCTCGTGAAAAACTTGTGCCCCGAGCTTCAGTCTGACCCACCTCTTTATTCACAAAGGTGTTCCATATGCAATAGTTTGCACAATTTTTTCATGCATATTCAACCCCTGGCCCCGCCTGTCCTCGCCTCGTATGCTAAATAGTTCCACGCCCTTCTGGGCATGCGTGGTTCGCTGTGGTGGTCGCACGGGGGTGTTTTGGTGGTCTCTGAGGCTGAAGGTTGTGGTCTTCCTCCTGGCTGAACTATTGAACTTTTCCCTTTGCGCATGCGCCCTTGGTCTCTTGGTGCTCATCTGAGTATGTCTGTGGCTTTGATTAGCTTGGAGCCAGAGGAGCTCCTTTATCTGGGTTCCCTTGGTCTCCTCTGGTATTGTTCTTTATGCAAGAAGCTTCAGAAATTTGCATTTCCTATGCCCTTTGTACCATGGCAGGGGTTTCTTAAGTAGAAGGGTTAAAATTCAACACATAGTTCTACAGGCTAAACTTTAAATGCTTAATTCATATTGCTAATTCAAGTGCATTCAAAAAATCTCTATTTCACTACCAGAAAGTGAAGTTCTCTGATGCTGAGAATGGAGGTCAAGTAAAACCCAAAAGACTTAAGGTAGAATAGGAAGCAGGTGTTTGTTTCTTTTGCACTTCAACAAGTTACGAGACATCATGCCTGCAAATCAGGTCAAAAGAAAGAAAAAATACCCCTGGAGCAGTTTCATCACAGGAAAGGAGAGTGCTAATAGCAGGGGTGCAGAGGCTGTATATTTAAAATAGCAATCTTGTTTTTTAGGCTGCAGAGAGGCAGACTTAACAGGCTTACTGAGCCATGGGAGTATACATGTAACTCTGTGTAGACTATTGTGCTTTGTTACGATTTTGTTGGAGTTTTTCTCTCCTGAAGAAAAGAAGTCCTGTAACTCAAGTTACATTGCTGTTTTGACTGGAGTAGAGATAGAGCATTTTTTTATATGCTGGAAGGTATTGGCTGAGAGAAGCAGAACTCCTCCACTGTACTCATCCTGGTGATGATCAACAGCTTTATAAAATGATGCAAAATGAACGATATTGCCATGGATGCTGTTACATTTGGTTCAGTCGTGTGGACCATTTTCACCTCTCTGCCCCTACCATCCGACACCAAGGACAGGACAGGCCTCGCACTTTGTCCGAGCTCTTGCAATGCTCAGTCACGGCGCTTCCCGTCGGCACCGGCTGCGGCGGAGGCCCAAGCGCTCAAAGACGCCTGGCTTAGGCTGGGGGACAAAGGACGGGAGTTGCTGCCGCGCTGCGCGTGGCGCCTACCGGCCAAGCGCCGGGGCTCCGTGCGCCGCCGCGGCACGTGAGGGGAGACCGCCCGCGCACGGCGCCCCTCAGCTGCCCCGCTGCGGCTCCTCGGCCGCCCTTTTGCGGCTCCTCGGCCGCCCCGGGCAGCGCGGCGGGGCCCCGCGACCGCTGCGCCTCTCCCGCGCGCGGCCCCTGCTGGCAGCGCCGCTGTTTCTGGAGGGGACGGCGCGCGGCTGCACCGCTGAGCCGGCCGGAGCGAGATGGCGGTGGCACCGTCCGGCTGCGCCGGTGCCCGGCCCGGGCGCAGCGGTCGCGGCAGCCTGCGGGCCTCAGGCCGCGAGCCCCGGGGCGGCGGCGCGGGCCGCCAGCGGCCGCAGCGCTGCACGGGCGAGCAAGCGGGAGATGCCGAAGCTGCGCGGGGAAGCCTTCTGGAGGGAGACGTTGCGGAGCGCCCACTACGTGGTGGCGCCCATGGTGGACCAGAGCGAGCTGGCCTGGAGGCTGCTGAGCCGCCGCCACGGCGCCCAGCTCTGCTACACACCGATGCTGCACGCCCAGGTCTTCCTCAGGGACGCCAACTACCGCCGCGAGAACCTCTACGACGAGGCCTGTCCCGAGGACCGCCCGCTCATCGTGCAGGTGAGCGCGGCCCCTGCCCCGGCTTCCCCTGTCAGCCCCAGCACCGGGAGCGGCGGCGGCGGCGGCTGCCGAGAGCAGCTTCCCTGGGCTCACCTTGCGGTGCTGTTCTCGGGTAACTTTGAGGACGCGAGTCAGCGTTGCCAAACGCACGTATGCCTTCCACCCGCTCGTGCTAACAAATCCAGGCCTTTCCCAAATGTGCATGAGCTGAAGGTAGTCAGCCTCATCCACATTTTAACGTGATTCTATAGAATGACAGAAATCTCATTTTCTTCATCTAAATACCGCTGACAGTTCATGAAGATGTGTGTGTTTTTCTGTTTATCCCACGTTTAGCAGAGGATTTGCTGTCCTAACCCAGGGGCCTGGAGCACTCGACTTCTCAGAGGGTTTTTCCCTGCAACTCATCTTTAGAAACAGATTGCAGTTGGTCTTGTAGAGTCTGGGTGTGTCCTGGACCTGGTGCCACTCGAGGATCACAGCTTTTTTGAGTATTAATCTGAAACCCTGAGCTCAGTGTTTAGCTATAGAGAAAGGATGCAAGGAAGATAGGACAGACTTTCAAGCATATGTTGCTTCTGCTTCTGGTCTACTGTGTGATGTTAAGGTATTTCACTCTAACCCAAAGAGGGAAAGTGGCTTGTGGAGCTGGAGAATAATGCAGGCAAAGACGGCTGTCGTGAGCAGAGGAATGACTGATTTCTACACATGGAGCAGTTAAATGGATGAGGACTCTTTACCCTGGAAAAGAAGTGTCTCCCTTGACAGAGGGGAGAGGTAAGAGGAGCCTGTGGAAGTATTACTGGCTTGAGGATGATGAATGGGAAACAAGTAAGCGTAGTGGTAGTTATAAACTGTGAAATTCATTGCTGTGGGATGTACTGGATTCTGGAACATTACATGAGTTTAGAAAGCAAATGAAGGAAAACACTTGAGGTTCTTTAGGTGCAACAAACACACCTTCTGTTTCCAAAGTCCATAAAGAAACTTTTTCAGCTTCTGCTGTTCCCTAGACATTTTGGTGTTGACCTTTGATCTGTCTCAGTACAGCTGTCACAGAATCTTGGAATATTCTGGGTTGGATGGGACCCACGAGTCCACAGCCCACAAGTACATTGAGTCCAACTCTTAAGTGAATTGTCTGTACAGGGATAGAACTCACAGCCTTAGTATTATTAGCTATACCATGCTCCAACCAAATGAGCTAATCTCAGCATCTCATACATTCTTCTTCTGTGGGAGGTAGTTTCTTTTGACACAGAAAAATAAAAGTGGCGAAAATTCAAGTGATCTTAGAAAGCTGTAAGTCACAGATCTTCAGCTCAGTAAGCTGTGTGTCCTGGGTGACACTACCAGAACAGGATCAGTTTCTGTGAGCTTGCTGTGTTACCCTTCTTCCCACTGACCACTATTGGATATAAAGTGTGGAACTAACTGATCTTTGGATTGATCTTGTGCATCAGTCCTTAAAGATTTGGTCACACAGACTTGGAATTAGATTAGACAGAGGTACATCTGAGCTCAGCCTGCTCTGAAGGCTTTGTTTACTGTGCTAACATTCTCCTTATATGACATGGTTGGAGGCTTTCCATAGTTTCAGTTGTCTCAGAGAAAGCAAAATATTTTTTTCATTTTAGTAGGTGTCAGTCATAACTTAATGTAGTGCTACAGGGTTTAAGTAGCACCTTCTGCTGAGAAGTGTTTAAATTTTGTTTCAGGTTTATTAAAGACATGATGGAATTGCTTTTTGTGAAAAATGAAGTTTAGAAAATCTGTTTAAAACCATAAATGAGAAGAAGAGTTTGTCTCTGTCCTCTTCAACAAATAAGCTTCAAATTAACTAATTTTATTAATTTGCTTTTTGCACAGTTTAAAATGTAATATTAATTACATTCAGTTAAGACTGAGCATTTGACTATAGCCCATATGTCTGTTTCACATTCCATGGGAATTCATTTTAGAGGCAGTTTTGCTTATTGGTATCTACAAAGTTTGAGCTGTCTCAAGACCCAGAGACATTATGGGTAACTGTTTTCTTAAGTGCTGCCTTTTTGTACTAAAATGCTATAGCTGTTTGTTCTGCAAAGGATTTTAAAAGTTGTTTCCACTTATTCTTGGGTACAAAACGTAAAATATTCATCTGATATTTCTTTGCCTCTTGAATGCTCATCTTTCTCATTTTGTCATTTGAAGGTTGAGAGTCTTTAGCTGGTAAGTGTCACAGATTTTGTTTTGAGTTTTTTTTTAATAGAATCATTGAATATCCTCAGTTGTAAGGGATTCACAAAGTCCAACTTCTGCACAGAGCAGCCACCAGAATCCCACCAGTGTTGTCCAGATGCTCCTTGAGCTCTGGCTTAGGTTTAGGGCCATGGCCACTGCCCTTGAGAGCCTGTTTCAGTGTCTGACGACCCTCTGGGGAAGAACCTTTCCCTGACATCCAGCCAGAGCCTCTCCTGACACACAGCCCCAGACATTCCCTCAGCACCCTGTCACTGGTCACAGAGAGCAGAGAGCAGAGCTGTCCCTCTGCTGCCCTTGTGAGGAAGTTATGGACTTCTACGGAGTCTGCCCTCTGTCTCCTCTTCTCTAGGCTGTACAAGCCAAGTGACCTCAGCCACTCCTTGTATGGCCCCCATCTCTGTAAGCTCCTTTGAACACTCCCTAATAGCTTTGGATCTTTCTTATATTGTGGTGTCCCAAACTGTCCCCAGGACTTGAGGTGAAGCAGCCCCAGTGCAGAGCAGAGCAGGACAATCCCTTCCGTGGCCCAGCTCCCCAAGATGCTCCCAGATGCCCCCCAAGGACATAGCTGGCCTTCCTGGCTGCCAGGGCACTGCTGGCTCATATTCAGCTTGCCATCAGCCAGGACCCCCAGGTCCCTTTCTGCAGCCCTGTTCTCCAGCCTTTTGTTCCCCTGTCTGTCCATACATGCAGAGTCACCCTGTCCCAGGTTCAGAATAGGCTGCTTCTCTTTATTGAACTTCATATGGTCTGTGATTGCCCAGCCCTCTTATTGTCACAGTCCTTCTGCAGCGCCTGTGTGCCTTCCAGGGCGTGGACAGCTCTTCCCAATTTAGTATCCTCAGCAAGGTAACAAATGTCAGCAAGGTTACAAGTCATTTATGAAGCTGTTAAAGAGCTCTGGCCCTGTCTAAGATGGAGCCCTGCGGAACCCTAATCATGACAGGTCACCAGCCTGATGTCATCCCAGTCACTGTAACCCTTTGCACTTGACTCATGAGCCAGTTGTTTGCCCATCACACAATGTGTTTGTCCAGCTGTGGGCTGGACATTTTGTCCAGAACCATCCTGTGAGAAACAGTATCTAATGCTTTACTGAGGTCCAACAAGATTACGTCACATGGCTTCCCTTGATCATTTTGAGAAATAGTGTTTGGTGTTATTAACTCTGCATATTTGCCTGTTTTCTGTAGCAGGTAGTTGCTTCATAACTACATCATAACTTTGTGTCAGTACTTGAGGAAAGCTATTGCCTGATTATTCCACTTCTCTTTGGTTTTCACAGTTCTGTGCCAATGATCCTGAAGTGTTTGTCCAAGCAGCACTGTTGGCTCAGGATTACTGTGATGCCATAGACCTAAATTTGGGTTGCCCCCAAATGATTGCAAAGAGAGGTATGTGCAAATCTGAACCCTGGATAAGCAGAGAAATGGCAAGTGGCATTTCAAATGGGAATGTTGGTAGTAAAATACCAAGAGGGCCAAGTCATGCCTTGAGGAGGCGACAGTACTGCTGAAGCCAGACTTAGTTACACCCAATGTAGCAGGTAATGCTTTTTGTAGTACCTAAAGCAAAAATAAGATATAATTAATTCTGATTTCTCTTAAGTGGCAGGTCCTGTGTCTAGAATATCCTTCAGAAACATTATTTTTAGTAAGAGCTTGGTTTTCTTTCTGATTTTTGCTCAAACAGCCTATTTTTGAAAAACTGCACTTAAAATTAGATCATTCAGACCCTTAGGATCTCCTATTTCCCTGACACTTGCAGAGTTTTTTCACAATAGTGTAGAAGAGGATGACACCTACTGAATCCCTTAGATACTGCATGTTTGAAGACCAGAGGCAGTGTTTGAAAATTTTGGATCAGTTAAGGTATTGAGAAAATGTTTGTTCAGTAACTGCCCATTCTTCTTCTAAAATACCTTTCAAAGACTTATAGGAAATGATTAATGGTACAAATAGATCGTTCAGTCTGATCATCTGTTACCTAATAGGATTTATTAAACATCTGGTATAAACCCTTAGAAGTTGGACTTTGAGCTGCAAGTGTCAACACATCAGCCTTGGGGAGTACTAGTGAAAGTAGGGTGTGGGTATTCCTTGTTTATCCTGTAAATTTAGGATGGCAGGGAGAACAGAATGATCCCACTCTTCCAGTTGGGGCAGGACAGAGCAATTGTGTTTCTGCCAGTGAGGCATATGAGTGTCTGGATCTTTGTGAGAGTTTATGAAAACTGTGCTTCCGGATCTTACTCTTCTGCGCAAGTCTGTCATGTGCTATTTTATCATAGGTCACTATGGAGCATTCCTGCAAGAGGAGTGGGATCTTCTTCAGAGAATGAGTAAGTATTTGGAGAAGGAATAGGATAAAGTAATTATTGAGAGGAAGTTTGGGGATTTTGGGGGACTGGAGATGCATCATATTTCTTTAGGCAGAGTTGTGTTTGGGTTTTGAAGAGGTAGTTGTATTCTTTATTTGTTCTTTTATTTTTTTTTATTTCATATGGTATTCCAGTGGTACCCTCAAGATACTTGGTGGTATTCCACGGCAAACTCACACTACATCTGCTAAAAAACTTTTGTACCTGAAACAGACTTCAGGTGAAAGTGAGTCATTTAAGTCCCAGTCTCATATGATAGCTTAGTGGCTCTCCAGCTCTAGAAACAGTAGAAGTCCCAGTGCCTTACTCTTTCACATTGAAGTTCTCAGGTGCCAAGGGTCATGTTTCTGCTTGAAGCCACAGTTTCCCTTTTCTGATCAACTCCATGTACTCTTTCTGTCCAGAATATAGCAAATTATGCCTTTCTTCTCCTAATTCATGTAGGTTATTTTCAGGCTATCAGTAGCTGTTGTGATCAGTATCGTATTTTTTTAAGAAATATATTTGTAACTGATATAAAAAGCAAAGTTTTGATCATTTTGTAGAACTGAGAATGTGCCTTCATCCCACTTCAAAGCAAGTGTTGGAACCATGAAGTTAGACAGTCCTATTTCTGTTTGCATTCCCAGTGGTCTGGGGAATCTTGAGTGATGTTTGGTACAAAGACACTGCTGAGAACCTGGAAGATAAGACAGTGCATCCTTGCCCAGCATGTAGTGTGGCTGTTGAGAAATATGCAAATCAGAATGGCCTCAAGGTGTGAAGAGAACCCAGGTCATCTAGTTGGGTGAACCCGGGCTGCCTAGTAAGAGAGGTATCTTAGGCTGTCCTCTTCCTCCTTCTTTTCCCAGCTGCCTTTAAATGGTGGAGCACTCTTTTCTGCTTGCATCTATACACCTTGCTTGCTCCTTTGAAAGGGTGATGGGAAGTACCTATCATTAGAGCTCATAGGATTTAGATTAGAAGACAGCAGGTGACTTCCTACATTGTATATCCAAGCTCTGTAAGAGAAGAGAATTTCAGACACAGCATTACTCACTGTTTTCCAGTTGGTTCTCCTTGTTAGCTCTCTTTTTGGTATTTTTGTGATTCCATGTACTGTGTAAGGACTGGGAGTTTACCATGTTCTAGATTTCACCCTGACTCTATAACCTACATTTACTACTTGATTGCATCTGCAGCCTACCTCACTTGATAAGCCTCTGCTTGCCATGGATAAGACTCTACTTATAATGATTTTTTTTTGTGATAATTTGCAAAGAAGTGAAGTACCTTTTTGTGGGAAAGGTAGACAAGCAAGTGTTAATGTTGGAGGAGTACAAGCTATGAGGACTGCATAGCAGTAACTTCTTAGGCTTTTAAAATACCATACCCAGTATCAGATCTTGAGGAGAGCAGACACTTTTCATAGCATTGTGCAGCCCACTTACCTGTGTTTTCAATCTTTCTCAGTTTTACTGGCTAACGAGAAGCTCTCTGTTCCCATCACATGCAAAATCCGCGTTTTCCCAGAGATTGACAAGACAGTGAAGTATGCACAGATGCTGGAGAAAGCTGGCTGCCAGGTAAGAAGGCAGCTGCTCTGTCTCCTCCTGCACTGGACACGTATCTTTTTGTAAAGTATCTGATGACCAGTTCTTGGTATACTGTGGATATGAATAGGCTGCATTATTTTACAGACAGAGCAAACAGAATGCAGACAGATTCTGTGTGTTTGCAGCCCTAGGCTACAGGTCAGTGGTGTGGTACAAAAGACACAATAATTTCAGTCTTTTGTAATCACTGCACTGGGCAGCATCCTTCACTGTGGTTGAGCATCTCAATATTCACATAGTGCTGCAGGAGGCAAGTGTGAATGCATAAAATCCACGGTACTGCAGAAGAAAAAGGGTATCAAAAGGTATCACTAGAAGAAGTAGGCAGCCTTCTAGGATTTAACTCCAATTAAATTGGAAGAGATGGTCTGCAGTTAGAGACAATACTGACAGTATTTGGACTTTCTGCTGAGGAGAAAGGTAGATCAATATATCACAAATTCCACAGTGAATCACAAATTGAATCCAGTAGGAGAAGGAAAGGAAACCTGTAGGTTCTCCCATGATAGAATCTTTTCATGCCATGGAATAGCAAGATGAAAGGAGCCTAAGACCATGCTGATACTTTTCGGTGTTGCTAAACTCCCTGCACTCTTGAAATAGCAGCAGGAACTCAGTGGCATCCCTGAAGTGTAGGGAGCAAAAGGAAATTTTTTTCAGTGGATTTATTCCAGTGGTTCATACACGTGGAAAGCAAATGTAATGTTGTGTTCCAGCTGCTGACTGTGCATGGCCGTACTAAAGAACAGAAAGGACCACTTGCTGGTGTGGCATCTTGGGAGCACATTCAAGCTGTAAGGTTAGTGAGCAGTACCAGTCTTAGTGAATTCCTGCTAACACACTGGATTTTAAACAGATTGTACAGTGGTATTGAAGAGCAAACAAATTTATGTGACAGGAGGAGAATTCTTGGGTTGACTCTAATTCTCAGTTTTATGCATCTGTTTTATTCATTGGAATAGAAAAGCTGTAAACATTCCTGTATTTGCAAATGGAAACATCCAGTGTCTCAGTGATGTGGAAGAATGCATCCGTAAGACAGGAGTACATGGTGTCATGAGTGCAGGTAAAGAAAATTAACACTTCTACTCTGATGAGAATATGAGTTGTTTCTTATTTCCTTAGCAGCCTTGCATACATTTGTTAAAAACTTACGTCAGATTGACTTGGTGAACAGCTTTGCTTGACAGCTGAGTGGCCATTCTCCCTCATCTTACACTGGTCACTTCATACCAGGAATAGGAACCCCTTAAGATTGGTAAAGAATCGTTATGTTGGACTTGCAATACCATTGACTCATTGAGCTCAAATGTAATTACCTGACATATGGGAGGCATATGGGGCTCCTGTGGTCCTGGAATATTTTTGTGACATCTGTTAATCAATGGAACAGTTTTTGAATGGTTCTCAATGAACTAAGTGCATCTGTGGGTTAATATTTCTGCAGGTGGTTCATGTTGGGTTGGGACAAGAAAGAATTGACATAACTTCCTACAGGAAGAGCTAGGATAGGCATCAGAAAAGCTTCTAATCACTCACACAGTCAAAGAAGGGTTGTAGAATCTTGGTTTTAGATAATACTGGTTAACAAAAAGCTTGTGAAGCCAGTGGAGAAAAGCACAGTGAGAAGCTGTATTTGTGAATTTGGGCCAGACAAATATCAATACAGACATAAGGCAAGACACCTGTCATTTCAGTGTTTAACCACTGGGCAACAAAAGCAGTGATTTCTCTATCTATTAATTGGTTTACTGTCTTCCTGTCAAGATTATATGCCTTTCTAGAAACAGAACTTTAATTAGATATGAGCTGTTCAGTGCAATTAGGAATTGCATAGTGAAATATAGTATCCCAGGGTCAGGCTGGAGTATTACGGACCTTGTGTTCCTTTTGAGAGTACGTGGGTGATGTGTCTGTGGCTGTAGGATCACAGAAGAGATGATCAAACTCCAGAGCAGAGATTGTGGCCTTTGTTTCAATCCTGAAATGAAAGTTTGAGTATTTATTTTCATTCCCTAGAAGGTAATCTTCATAACCCAGCTTTGTTTGAGGGCCGGAACCCATTGGTGTGGGAGATGGCTGAGGAGTACCTAGAGATCGTGCGGAAGTACCCCTGTCCATTGTCTTATGTTAGGGCTCATCTCTTCAAGCTCTGGCATCACACGTGAGTATCTCCATAGAACTCTTTTATGTTTTCAGGGCTCATCCTGCTTAGAAAGTGTCTGGGCTTTCTGGACAAGGATTTGTTTGGCCAGAATGAGTATGCTGCAAAGTTTTCTTTCCTGGACCTGGCTGGAGAGGGTGTGGGCTGAGGTCTTTACCCTTTATTTTGTATCAGGGAAACAGGGCATGGGGAATGAACAAGTTGCCACAAGATCAGCCAGGGTGTGATCTCACAGCACGCCAGCTGCAATGTGGTAATTGCCCATCTGCACACACTTCATGGCAAGCACAAGTTAACTTGTTCATTGTGAGGCAGAGTGCTGTTGCATTTGTTGTGGAGTAAGAGCATAGCTATGGACAGTTACATAGTTATGGGCAGAGAAGCAGATGATGGATCTGGGTAGTTACATTCACTTTAGTTTATGTCAAAGTACCTTGGTTGTCTGCTGAGTCTTTATCTGGAAGAGACATATGTGTGCTTCTCTCTGGACTTACAAAGACGAATATAAGCTTCTACCAAAGGCAAACAAATCAGGAAAAGTGTATAAAATGTTTTTATGCAGTTATTTTTAGTTGATTGCAGTCTAAATATAACTGATGTTTGGGCTTTACCTCAGGCTTCAAGTTTACCAGCAGCTGCGTGAAGAATTAGCAAAAGTGAAGACTCTAGAGGGCATTGTAGATGTCAACAGGGAGCTGAAACTGCGATGTCAGGTACCAAGATGGGCTCTAATTTCCCAGAACAGCACTGTCTGCACTTGGTGGCAATGTACCAAGTATGTCATAGAGTTGACATCCATTACTCACTTCTCTGGGATTTGTGGCTTACTAACCTTGATATTCGTAGCTTACTAGAGTAGCATCCCCTTAAGCCTGGACAACTTTATGTGGGATAAAGTTGATTTAGGAGTTAGAAATGTGCTTCACTTCATCTGTCATAGATGGTTTTTTAGCCTATATGTAATAGTCAGTAATTGTTAGCCTAAATTTCAATTTGTGATTTCCTGGAGTTTGAAGTGTTATTTAGTGTATTTTCTGACAACTCCAGGAAGACTGACTGTAACTCTATGCTGCAGGAAGAAATAGCTAATCAGAAAGAAGGAGAAAAGCCAAAAGAAGGGTTGCCTTTTTTCCACTGGATCTGTCAGCCATACATCAGGCCAGGGTGAGTTACTTTTATTGATACTTACAGGTACTCATAGGCCTTTCCCACCCATACCATTAAAAAAAAAAAAAAAAAAAAAAAAAAAAGAAAAAAGGCTGAAGAAGACTTTGCATTATCTGTATTCTAGTTTGGTTTTTTCCTAGTTATTGCTTTGTTTGTGGGGATGTTGCTCATTGTTTGCATCTTCGCCTTTGGATCCTCCTCAAATTTCTCTCTCTCTCTCTCTCTGGAAAGTAAAACTTTGGAGTCCCACAGCAGCTAGCAGCTGAGAACAATAACCTGATGTGCCTAATTTAGCGGGCCAACTTTAATTGGCTTTCCTACTGATATATCTGATAGTGTGTCTGTTATTAACTGCTAGTGTTAACCAAAACAGCTAGGTTTGTCTATCCCGTTTCTAAGGGCAATGACACTTCATTTCCACAATAGAAAGGTTTATGGTTTACCCAGATTTCTGTAAACCAAAATAATGGTCAGGGAACAGCTACTCCTTCCCTCCAGTCAACTTATGATGAAATTCACTGTTTCAGGCCAAAGGAGAGATGCAAGGAGAATGGAGATAGTGGAACAGAAAAAGGTGTGCGAGGAAAACGTGCTCTGGAAGAAGAGGAAGATGGAAATTCTGAGCTTCTGTCAAAGAATAAACAAAAAAAGAAGTTAAGAAATCCAAATAAAAGCTTTGATCCATCTTTAAAACGTAAGTTCCATTTATTGGCATAAATATATGGAGATATGCTGATACCACTTTCGACATAACTTGCTGCTAAGAATTTTCCTGGCTTGTGTACTTGTAGAAACTTCTTTGAAAAGAGGAGGAATTATTGCTATTGAAATTTCAATAGCAGGCAACATGATTCAAATAATGTTCACTAGTAAAGGAAACAAGGATCAAAGTAGTAGGTCACTGATTCTCTCTAAGCATCTTTTTAAGATCAAAATTATTTACAAACTGTATTGTAGCTATCATTAGCATTTGAAGTAGAAATTTTGTATGAATTTCAAGCTGATGTCCTCCTGTTTTATGCTTGACTTGAGGATTAAAATTTTCAATGTTTGGATTTTAGCATAGAAGCACTTAAAAATTCAAAGTATTTTTACCTTTGCACTGTTACTGGAGGTACTGTATTTTTATTTCAAAATGAGTCTCTGTCTAGAAAAGCACCAGGCTTTTCTGGTTCTGATTTTTTTTTTAAACTTACTTCTTCCACATAAAAATACCATTGGTGAAATCAGGTTTCTCTCTCTCTCTTTCTCTCTCTTTCTCAGCCAAGTATGCAAAATGTGATCAATGTGGAAACCCTAAGGTAAGTCAGTACAGGCGTCCATCAAAGCATTTCCATTAAATGGAAATTAAATGTCCATGTAGGGATCAGTGTCTGGATGGAGATCAGTGACACGTGGTGTGCCTCAGGGGTCTGTACTGGGACCAGCACTGCTCAATGTCTCCACCAATGATGTGCGTACTGCGATCAAAGTGTCCTCAGCATACTGGCAGATGACACCAAGCTGAGTGGAGTGGTGACACACCTGAGGGACAGGGCCATCCAGAGGGACCTGGACAAGCTCAAGCAGTGGCCTGTGGGAACCTCTGAGGTTTGACAAGGCCAAGTGCAAGATTCTACACTTGTTCAGGGCAACCATGGTATCAAATCCAGGCTGGGGGGAGGCACAGACTGAGAGCAGCCCTGCCCAGGACTTTGGGGTGCTGGTGGGAGAGAGGCTGGTCATGACTCACTGATGTGCACTCACAGCCCAGACAGCCCCTGTGCTCTAGGCTGCATCAAAAGCAGCATGGACAGCAGGTCACGGTGGGGCGCATTCTGTGCCTATGCTCTGGTCGCACCCCCGCCTGGGGCTCTGCATCCTGCTCTGGGGCCCTTGGTGCAGGAGACACAGGGAGCTGTTAGGGCAGGCCCACAGGAGGCTACAAAGATGATTGGGGGATGAAGTCCCTCTGTCAAGGAGACAGGCTGAGAGACAGGGGGGCTGTGCAGCCTGGAGAAGAGAAGGCTCTCTGGGGAGCCTCACTGCCCCTTCCAGTGCCTAGAGGGGACTTAAAAGAAAGACAGCAATGGAATTTTTAGTGGGGCTTGTTGGAGTAGGACAAGGGGCAATGGGTTTGAAGAGAGGTAGAAGTCGTTTTTTATGGTGAGGCAGTGGCCCAGGTTTCCCAGAGAGGTTGTGGATGCCCCATTCCTGGAAACATTCAAGGTCAGGTTGAACAGGGCTCTGAGCAACCTGATCTAGTTGAAAATGTCCCTGCTTTTTGCCTGGGATTGGAGTAGATGACCTCTACAGGCTCCTTCCAACCCAAACTATTCTTTGATTCTATTCTGTTATTCCAAATCCAAAGGTAGGTCTGTGCCAGTGCCCAGTGACACAGGTGCATGCCAAGTCCTGCTGATAAGTGTGTGTTTGGGGAGGAAAGCCCATACTTGGGCAAAAGCTTTTTAACCATTAACTGTAACCAATCTCTGAGGTTGAAGGTGCTGCACAAAAATCCTTAACATACACAACAGATTCTTTGAGAGACTTTGAGAGACTTTGCCTTCCTCTCCAAAAAAGTGCAGTCCTGCTGCTGCTGAGGGTATTTATTGCTGAGACAGTTGAGTGAGTTAATTGAATTTCTGAAGATGTCTTGGAAACAAATCTCCAGACTTCTACACATGTATGACATGCATATTTTACTGTGAAATGAAAAACAACCCCCTCTTATTGGGGTTAGTGGTGGGTGGAGTTTTTCTGCAAAGAGAAAATTTGAATAACTGGTGTGGTTCTTAGTGTAAAATAAAAATACTTCATGTCATCGCAGTACAGCCTGCAGCGTCAGGCAGCACCTGCAGCTGTTTTGTGTTGTGTTTGGATCTCTGCCCTTATCAAAACAAGCCTAAGCACCTCCTCATCCTCAGTCCTGCCTTTGCAATAAATTACATTGACTTTCACTATTAGCAAAGCGAAATGAGGCAGCTGGTTTTACAGGTTCTGTATTGAAATTTCAAATATTTTGATATTTGCAAAGAGTTCATTTTGCTTTTGCTTGTTTATTTTTTCTCTTGGGGGAACATAGCTGTTTGCTTGACAGGGTGATGTTGCTGAGCTGTGTAAGCAGAGTGTATTTATTGCTGCTAATATACCTGTAAAGTGGAGTGTAAGATATAAGTAATTTTGTGTTCTAGCTTAAAAATTAGCATTACATACACCTCAGGGGCACGGGAGCCTGCAACACAAGCATATGATGTTGCTCCTTGTTGTAACACTGTTACTGCAGCAAAGCAGTGGCAGCCAGCTGGGGCTTAATGTGAAGTTGCAGCTACTGAAAAAAATGGGATTTTTTTTGCTGTGTTCATCATTGGGAAAGCATTGAGCACTAGGCTGGCCTGCTTTCAAAGCCATCCTGTTTCATAGCTAATCCAGGTGTCATTGCTTGGTGCATAAAGCAAGATTGTCTGCACCAGGGCTTAGACTTATTTTTGTTTTGCTGTTGCATCACTGTAATGCTGCAGGTACCAGGTCTGTAATTATTTTTTTTTCCGCTAGATTATGTGCTTCTGAGCTATGTCATGAAATGGGGTAGGGGTGTGTGGAGAAGGAAAAGCCTAAGGAACTCAACTAAAGCCTCCCTAAACATGAAAGGTTTTCTGACTGGGGTGAAGGGAACCATGGTACACAATATCAACCCCCTTTTCTAAACTGTATGTGAGCAAAGCAGCCCCGAGACCCAGGCTCGTTCTGCCACCTCATCAGGTAGCCAAGACTCAGCTGCTGCCATCCCCTAAGGGTCACACATTATACTTTTAATAAATATGCAGGTGTATTTTAAGATACAAGTAGGGAAGTAATTCCGGTGGTAACATATTGTAGGCATAGATGCAGATGGTAGCACTGTGTTTCATGCTGCAGAGAACTAGAGCAGGCTCGCCAGCACCAAATGAGTTCATGCTTGTTCCAGAGGGCTTATGGCATGTGGCTGCTTGTGGTGGGTAGCTCGGGCTGCCCAACAGGCTGTGGGGGCTGCACAAGTTGAATGTGGGTTTTTTTTTTTTGGTCAGTTGGGTTTTTTTTGTTCTTTATGTGCAAACAGCAGATAGCACCCAATATGACATCAACTCCATCATCTTCATTAGGCTGAGTACACGTTTTTTTCCAAAGATCTGAAAGTGCAGAGCTGTATTGTTACTTATTATAGTAAACAGTAATAATTTTATTTTCGCTGACACAAGCTTCTTTATACCACTGTCCCAACCCAGGGCACTAAATGTGTGTTTAACATGTGCCGAGGATGCTGTAAGAAAAGAGCATTCAAGGAGGTGGCAGATTGTCCAGGTAAGTGCATCTGGCCTTAACAAGCAAACATCTTATCCATCTCCCATCTATATTCGTTACTGAATCTTTGGGTTATGGGGTGTAGGTGGGTGTTAAAATCTACATACTACCTACGTGTTATGTAAAAGTTTGTAGTGCCATTTTAAAAGACTGCTCTTCCTTCTCTATGTCATTGCTCCTGCTTCTAAAGCCTTGGGATGCAGTTTCCAGTCTGTAACGACCCAGTCTTTATAAGGAATGAGGTATTCCGTTTACCACAGTAGTCACCTCATTTCAGGATGTTGGTTTGGGGTTTTTTCCCCCTTTTGCTTTTTCAGGTCATGGACTACTTTTTAAGACCAAGTATGAAAAATCCCTTTCATGGCAGCACAGTCAAAGAGGAATTCAGACCCCAGAGATCAGTCAGAGAGGAGACACAGAGGTGGGGGAGACAGCAGTGCTGAAGGAGGCTGGTGACAGTACAGGGTGAAGCTTTGGAAATGAACAGTCCAAGAGCTCCTGCCAGACCACTACACTAGTTCCCTGGGCCAAAGAATGTGTCATCTCCAGCTCACTGTGAGCTGTGTGAACTTCTTCCACATAATTAAGTTCTGGAAAAGTTTTATTTAAGTAAAAAACTGCTTACTCAGGGAATTATCCTGCATTTGAAATAAAAGAGATGCAATTAAATGTGTAATGCTGTATTTGAAAGACTGAAAATGCTGCATTTTTGGGTGGAGACAATTTCTGTAAGCTGCCATTACACTCTGCCTGCTGTATGCTCATTAACCCTTCATGTTCTGTTTTTAATACTGGCAACTAAGTTTATTGTATTAGAACAGCCTTCTGGCATACTAAAAATAGCAGTGTGACTTCCTCACAAACAGAAAATGTGTCACATTTGTTAGTGTTTTAGTAGGCTTCATTTTTAATGCATAAAGGAAAGCAGCAGTACTTGGAAAATGTGAATGTAAAACTGTAAGATCTTGCTATATCCACATTAACAATTATTAGTTTCTTACAGTATGATCACACTTAACAGTCTTCCATGAACCAAAGGTTGGGGGAGGATGAAATCTCTATTTTAACAGAGAGGGTTATCTAAAAATATGTGGGAAGTTGTAACCAAGTCCAGTAGTATTTCCTTGCTCAAGGTCTCATACTTCATGATGTAGTCATTTGTCCTTTACATGTGATAAATTCTGAGAGATGTGACAAAACCAGATGCAGGTCCTACACATGCCTTTTTTAAAGATGGAAACTTGAAACCACCTCTTCCACTTCATGTGGAAATGTCCACTTCTTCCCTTGCACAGGCATACATGCTAAAGCTGTCAAGTAGTCTGAGTTTCCTGGTCTGTTCCCCCTCTTGGAGTAAAAAACCCAAATATGTATTATCCTAGAATTTCAAACTGTTTAATTGACCTCTCCCCATTAACAGTTTCCCAAAAAGATCAGAAAGCTCAGACATTCTCCTGCTCAAAGTCTACAAAGGCAAAACAGCCAGTTCCAGCACAAGAGAACTGGGGCTGTGTGAAACACACAGAGAGATTTTAGATCACCCCTCCCTCTCATAAATACAGTGTCATCACTGTATTTATGAAGTACCAGAAGTACTAGACCAGTGTGAAGGAACAGTCAAGGTGGCTTTTGGCTCCTAAATTCAGGAGGAGCCTTACACTTGAGAGTAGTAATTGGATACCATTCTATAAAGAATTAGTATTTAAGGTATATTTGTCCCTCCCTCCATACCAAGGCATTTCTTAATAAGCACAATGGAGAAATGCAGGTAGACCTTATCTTGTCCACTCCTGTCCATGGCATGGCTGGAGGCTGCCACACTCCTGACACAGAGCTGAAAAACTGCTCAGTTTGGCACTGCAACATAGACCCACCTCTGTGCATCCAACTGCAAATCACCACACTAATGGAAAAAAGTTTCAACCTGAACTTTCAGCAGCTGTGCAAGAAGATGCCAGCCTTGCAGTACTACGGCAAAGCTGTCCAGATGAGCCATGGCTCACTAAGCAATGCTTGTGAACTCGGAGGCCCAATTGCAACATGAGCAAAGCCAAGCCACTTGCTGTTCACACTGAGCACACCTGCACTAACAAGGGATTACTTTCAGGCTAGGCAATATACTAATTATTCTGTTTATCTCTAATCAAAAGATTGTAGTTTGCCAGCTCAGTAAGGTCAAGGCCTGTTTTGTTTCTGTTTCAGAGGCCCTTAAGGAGATACACACTATTTTATTTTCATGGAGTAGGGGGAAGAAAAGGCAGTGCTCTGAATGTAGAATGATGCTGAAAAGGATGCTCAGTCTTCAGGAAAATGGGTTCTCACATCTAAATTATTTTCAGAGGCACACAAGAAAAAGCTGGGGTATTTCACAAAAGAAAAAAAGAAAGCCAACTGCCTTTATTTGAGAAACAGGTTATGACATGAGATATGAGAAAGCTCTAAAAAAATTTAAAGACTAAAAGGTGCATCAAAACACAGACTGAAACTCTGAGATTTCAGCATGTATTTACGGGGTACAAACCTTGAAGTGCAGAGAGTTCACAGTTGTATCGAGTACAGGCAAAGGGAGTACAAAGCTAGAGCTGAAGGCTTAGAGAACTGAAACAGTGGTACCTGTAGGGTCAGGGATAAAAAGAATACCCACCCTGATCTACCACGTAAGCCAGATTTTTCAGGTCCTGCCACTTGAGTTCTTGTTTGAATTAGACCATCTCTTGCTAATGTCCTGCAGTCTGAACTTCAGTAACTCTACCAAGGTCTAAGCTTGAGTTACTCTTTGATGTCAAGAAACTTAATTGCATTATGAAGTTCCCAAGCTTCTAATTAGTGAATCTTGTACATTTTCTCTTAGAGCTTGACATGACCTACTAGCCAGTTTCTGTTCCCCTTTCTAATTAATTTATCCTAATCAAGTTATCCTATGAGAGAATCTAAAGCTACACAGCAACCCTATGAAATGTTGAATGGAGTTCAGAGATCCTTAAGAACACAAAAGCCAAAATAACATTACTTTAACTAAAAAGCTCATTTGCAAAGCAGACAAGTAATCCTTTCCCTATTCTCTAACAGCATCAGAGGAAGCAGAATTCAGTTCCACACCAGTTTGGTGGTTTTCACCCTACTGCAAATTCACAGCTGATGGAATACCAGAGAAGTAAAACACTGACTTGTCTCAACCTCAGCTGTCACAAGCAGATGGTATAAAACATACTAAGAGCACTGTCTCATGCAGCACACTGCTGCCCCACTGCTATCTGCTTCATAAAGAGTAATGAAGATGGCAGAAGAATCTCAAATAGTCAAATTTATTTGGCTGAGACTTTAAAAGAAAAATGAATCAGTGCTTGACAAGCACTTTCTACCAATACACAATGGGTCTTTGTCAGATTGAAGTTTCCTCTTTATTCTTTCCCTGAAAGTTTATATTACATTGCACATATCAGAAATAATACCTTATTCAGTGGCAGTTTTGGGAGCTATCCAGAGGATGGAACAGTGCTGAGACCTTTGCTGCAGAGTCACAGAAGAGATGTACAGGTCACACTCACATGGCCTGGGACAAAGACCGAGCTCTGTTATTTTCTCCCTCACTTAGTGACACCTTTCAGCCAAAAGCAGCTCATAGATGATGCTGCAACAGCCATGGTCCTCTAAACAGACCTCCCCCTGCAAAACCTAGCAACACAGACCACAGTGCTGGAGAAGTTCTGGGCAGATAATTACCAATCACCCCAAACTAATGCTAATCTCACAGTGGCAGCTTCTACATTACCACTTACAGTGAGTGTGCTAATTAAAACTGCCTTTGCCAAAAGAATAAGGTTTTTTCAACTGTTTTTCCTTTTGTCCTAGCAAGGTCATGTAAAGAAAGCAGGATTTACACTGCATGAGGAACCTGTCATGGCCTACCACTGACACTTCCTTAACAAAAAGGTGCTGCACAAGTTCATTAAATCCATACGAATGGGCCCCTCTGATCATATCTTAGACATACCAACATGCTACACATTCCACAAAACTTCATCACTGAATGACCTTGGTGGTCACAAGGAATCACTGAAAATTCAATCTATGTGGGTTACTATTTCCCCATTTATTACTTGGGAAATTACATAGAGATTTAAGGTAAGAATCATTTTTGCTGGGGGAGACTGCTTATGAATGCAATTTTCCTAGAACTATATGCATACTGTGTTGTATTTTGTGGGGTTTGAGACTGGCAGGCAGTTAGGACTGAGGCAGGTGTTGGACAATGTCTAGAAGAAACATGCCTGTACAGCCCTGACTCCCATCTACAAGATCCAAAAGCAACAGCAGCTTCTTTCACAGGCTAAAGGAGAGAGTTACATGCCAGTAATTCTGCACAAAGCACCCACAATGCCAGTGTAATAAAAGAGAAATGCTTGATAACGCCCAAAGAGGCTGCAAGCACTTTTGTCTGGGGGGACAAAAACTTAACCATGCCTGCCAGCATACAGAATGGCCTCGGGCCACAGCCAGAGCTGGAAACTGCTGGTGCCACCTTGTGGGCCCCTTGTGGCTGCTGAGGGATGTGTGATGCCGCTGGTGTCTGGAAGTACAGAGACTCCAGTCAGCTCAAGACACCACTGAGGAGTCCTGCAGCAGAAATCCTCCAGCAAGGGACTGATATAAATAAATAAATAAAATAAAAATCCCAAAAGTGGGAGCACAGACAGGTCACCTGCCATGGTGCACTTCACTGGGATGCAAAACCACCTCCTAAAGAGCAGAGTGTAACACCTTTTCCTGATAAATACTATCACTGGCCCATCTGTGGAAGAAAGCAAAAATGTTTGAGTAGCATTCAGGACTGAAAAGCTTCCCTTCAACACAAATAGAAAATGTAAAAGTACTTTCCCTGCATTTCTTATAAGGATGTACAGCAATTTACCCAAGGACTCAACTTGCCTTTCTCACTAAACTGGCCATCAGCGATGCTTGACACTCAGTTCTTCCCTCAAAAATGAGAGAATTTTTCCATGCCAAATGTAACCAAAGACCTTACAGAAACTATTGCTTCCATTTTCAGCACCTAAGTAATAAAAAGCATGGAAAGCCAGGAGAGACCACTGTTGCTACAGGAATTTTGCTGTTCGAATGTTCCTTCAAACTGCACTTTCTTTACATTTCATCCAAGCTGCATCTCCAACCAGATCAGAAAGCAAAACAATCGCCTATGAAACATCATGAAGCTTAGCAAAAAAACAGAGGCTTGAAATCAAAATACCTAAAACCCAACTTTAACACAAAATTCCAAATACTCAGAAGTTTTTTAATCCTGCTGTTTAATGCACTAGATATAACAACTTTTTTTAAAAAAAAAAAAGCATGAACCGATTAAAAGTAACATCTGTAGTCACTTGCCAGACCAGTCAGGGATGGATCAAAATTCTCAGCTTGCCTTATGGATTAGATGAATAAAAGGCAGCAGTGACTTCAGAAAATTCAGTGCATATCTCTTTTCATGAACACAGGAGGATAACACACACACACACACACACACACACTGGGCTGCCACCTTTAACCCCTTTATAAAAAGAAAAGCAGAATAAATGCACCTGGAGATTGGGCACTAGACTTACTCTTTTTAGGGCTTCCACAAGACTTGAGTGGTGTTCTATGGCATTTATCCATTCTACCCAAAACAACTGTTGCACATGTGGGGAACCCATCACACACTATGGCAGTAAGACTGGGCAGACAGCAATATTTGCATGAAGTAGAGATTTACTGCTATGATAACACTGGACCCTAAAGCCAGGTCACACACAAGAGGGAAACACATCAGGAAACAGTTCTTTGAAAATAGAGACCAGAGAGAGAGAGAACCTGGCTGCAGGTAAACATAAAACCCTAAAATAAAGGCCTGTGACTGAATGCATGGAAGCAATGCCATGTTTTTTGGTACAGGTGAAAATTCTCCAAGAGTTTCTCAAAGGAAATCTCCTCCCCCATCAGAACTCTAGTTCCATAATTGAGAGCAATGCACTTGTAAGTTTATTTGGAAAAAAGAAAGGTCAGCATTGCTCAAAATTGAGGCAATACTTTCAGGCCAGCAAAATTCATCTTATATCGTGTCTGTCCATTCAACTAACTATTTTTGCAACTTTGAAACAAGAAAACTATTAGCAACTGAAAAACTCTCAACTCAGCATCTGTACGGATAACCTGAAGCTCTTTATGGAGTGGTGGAAGGAGAGTGAAGGTTTCTACCAAAACTGAAATGAAGACCCATTTTTAGGGATGCTGTTTTTAAAAAGAATTTCTTTTCAAGGAGAATTGAAGTTATTGGAATATTCATATTATCCACCACCAAACCCTGACTCAATCCGAGCAAGAAGTGAGGGAGATAGGGACAGTTTGTGAAGCTCAGCAGTTAGTGGGTGAGACACTGGGTACAGTCCTGAGGGACCATTTCTTTTGGTAGTGCACGAAGTTTTTCACATGTTGGTGCTCATTCTGGATTGGCTGTTAGCTGGAGTGAGCTCCCCTTGGCTACCTTCCCTCGGAGGAGACTGCAACAAGACCAAAACACATCCTAGTTAGTGATGTGTAAATATTCTGCAGCCTGCTTCCTGAGAGACAAAATAAAGCACAGGTGAAGCACAGCAGGATGGCAGCAGGGGGAGAGCATACCCCCAGGTTCATTAATGATGGTTTTGTATTAACAACTTCTACAGTTCACAAAAAGTTTTCATAAAAAAGTCAAACCAGAACTTTTAAGCCACTCTTACCGACTATGTACAAGGTGCTGTTGACCCC